>NC_080070.1:95470893-95770893 GCF_949987535.1 Balaenoptera acutorostrata | reverse complement strand
TTTCAAAATTTGTGGTCTTTAAATCTTAGATTGTCAACTTAAGAAATAGAATTCATATGTAATGAAGTTAAAAATAGCACAAATTGAGTCAAAGCTAACGTTCGTCAAACTCAGGAAGAGTATTAGCAGTAAGGTGATAACTTCCAACAGGACAGCTGGAGTAGGAGGAGAGGAGAAGGATTCAGCATAAATTCCTTAGGTAGAACAAACAGGTCAAGTGGATGTCTGGTCATGTACAAGGACACTTTGAGGGTGATCAATTACAATGACTATAGAGACTTAGACACTTACCTGAACAAAGACTGAAGAATCTTTTAATAACAAAACAAAATTTTGATGCTAAAATAAAATCTAAAGGGTGTCCTGAAATGGCCAGCAACAGGAAAAAGAATGTTTTCTAGAATGATTCATGACATAAAGCCATATCGACTTTATTTTTGAAGGATTTGATTTGACATGGAGATGGTTAGATGTGTCCCTCAGAAAGTGTATGTGTGTTCACAGGATGTGAAACCGTATCATTATAGCTGTTCCTTGATTTACAGTGCTATTTTGGAAACAGTATTTTTAAATTGGTTTCCAGGGGTTTTGGAAGAAAGTTCAATTGTATATGAGCTCCAGAGCTTTGCCCCCTATAGATTTTCTCCATTGGAATTCAATAAAATGTAATTGAATTACAATGGGTGCATCCACAGTGTCAATTGCTGGCTCTCAGGTTAAGGAAGTCTCCTTCCTCAGGCACTCGCACCTACCAGTGTTCAGGGCCCATGTTTTCCATGTTTTTAGAGAAGAGTGCTGTACCAATAAACACCTGTGTGCATTAATAAATACTAAAATAACTACAGTAGTGAAATTGCATTTAATTTTAGGAATTGCAGAGAAACTCAACATATTTCTATTCTAGCACACAGGATGTGGCCTATTTCTTTAAAATGTGAAGCATAGAGACATAGATTTTATTTAAAGACCACAGAAACACTCCTTTCCTTCTTTGATTGACTCAAGGATATAGTCTTTTCCCATCAGCAAAAAGATATGTTGACGCTGTTTTCCTGAATGGTCTTACTAACGTAACAGGACTGTCATACTGTATCAGGGAGCTCTCAAAGGCACTATCTCATTTGATCATTAAAACCATCCAATCAGATAGCTAAAGCAAATATGATAAGACACATGAAGCTCAGAAAGGTTAAGTGTAAACCAAGGTTTTTTTTTTTTCTGTATTTTTTTTTTTTTACCACTAAATAATGCAATAGCTAAGAACTATTTTCTGCATCACTCTAAAGGTTCTAGTTAGGCATGCATGGTGCCTGAGTTAAGATAAAAAGGTCTTTTCTTCATGCATGTATGTAAAGTTAAGGGGGAAAAGTTTTTCTGTAACCCTTTACTTATATTTATATCTATGTTTATTAATGTAAAATGCACATAAAAATTAAAACTAACCAAGAAAATAATAAAGTTATCACCCTAGAGCTTTGTTACAACATAATTTTCGAAGCTATCATTAAACTTTAGAAAACCAAATGACACTAATTAAAATATTTTAAAATGAGATAAAAATCTACATAAGAGGAATGCTTTTAATTTTGTTCTGCTCCAAGTTAGTTTCTTTAAAAGTTGATTAGGTTTATGCAAGTCTGAATTTCCAAACAAAATGGAGAATGGGTACTTTTATTTTATAAACCATTTTTTATTGGTTGTACAAGGCCAATAGCACAAAGTTGTGTGAGTGTTCTATTTTAATTTCTAGAAATTTGGAAAAGTCCTAAAAGGTATTAACGAGAAGACATTACGGATTAGTTTTTTTTAAACCATTGAACTGAAAAGCTGTTAACAAAAGCTTTGCACAATGAATTGTCTATTTTGCCATCATGTCAAAAATATCGACTTTGATACCACCCACTTTTCCTCTCTGGGCATGTATATAACATTTTTATTTGTACTCTGTCATTTGTTTTCTTTTTTGGGATTTAAAACTGTGTCATTTACCCACATAACTGCTCCTCTCATGGCCATATCTTTACTCCTTGTTTTAGAGAAAGCTGTGCTATTTATTTCTCCTCTTTCTTGTCCCATAGGTGAGTCACCTAACTTATTTGAGCTAAGTGTCCATATCTATAAAGTAAAAAATTGGACAAGGTGTTCTTTATGATCCCATCCAATTCTAAAACTTTATGCAGTTTTACAGAAAACCTGAAAAGTTATACAATATGGTGTAACACTAGAAGACAAGGATGAGGAGAGTTTCTTTTTCATTCTTTGCAAATTATGCCTGGACACAATTCCCTGGTTGATATTTCATACCCCAGATACCTACACATTAAGAATGTGAGGCAGGACTTCCCTGGTGGCACAGTGGTTAAGAATCCGCCTGCCAATGCAGGGGACATGGGTTCAAGCCCTGGTCCGGGAACATACACACGCTGTGGAGCAATTGAACCCGCGAGCCACAACTACTGAGGCCGGCGTGCCTAGAGCCCATGCTCCACCACAAGAGAAGCCACCGCAATGAGAAGCCCGTGCACTGCAATGAAGAGTAGCCCCCGCTCGCAGCAACTAGAGAAAAGACTGCACACGGCAACAAAGACCAATACAGCCACAAATAAATAAATAAATAAATAAATAAATAAATAAATAAATGTAATTAACAAAAAAAGAATGTGAGACAGAGAGTGACAGAGAAATGGTGAAGCAGCGAAATAGTGAGGCAGGTGGAGAGAGACAGAGAAGGGTCTACTGGACATTTATGGACTGCGTGTGCATTAGAGGTGGTAGTTAAGCACTATTACACCCACAAACCCCCAACCACCCTCTTCCCTCTCTGTTAAAAGCAGCTCTATGCTTCCAGGTCCTGAAAAAAAACTTTGGTATCATCCTTGCCTCCTCTGTCTTTCACTCCCCACAGCAAATCTGTCAGCAAATCCTGTCAGCCATACCTTCAAAATAGATTCAGAATCTAATCCTTTTTCACTACCCCCACTATGAACAAGCTACTCTCATGCCTAATCTGGATTATGGCAGTAGCCTAACTGGACTCCTCATTTCTGCTCTCTTCTTAGCTAGACTGTTGACCTTGTTAAAACATAAATCAGATCCTATCAAGTGTTTTTTAACCTCAAAGACTTCCCATCTCACTCAGAGTAAAATCCAGTGTCATAATATGATTTATGAGGCCCTTGACAATTTGCAGGCCACTCCCAATGCTTTACCCCTCACTGTTCACTGAGCTCTGGTCACATTCGCCTCCTCAGGGTTCTTTTAAAATAGCAGGCAGACTCCAACATGGAGCTTTTGTAATCAGTGTTCCCTCTGCCTGGAATGCTATTCTCCTAGATATCTATACGGCTAGCTTCCTTATTCTTTTCAGATCTTGATTCCAAATTTACCTTCTAAACTGAGGCCCTTTCTGACCATCTCAACCTAACTTTCATCCCTTACTTCTCCCCCCTCCCCCATCCCATGTACACTTCATATTTCTGTTTCCTGCTTTATATATTTTTTAGCACTTATCGGTATCTAACATATTGCTTACTATTACATATTTTAATTATTTATCTTCTTAATTGTGTGACGCCTCACTAGAATGTAAGCTTATTAAGGCAGGTATTTGGGTTAGTTTTGCTCACTTCTCAATATTTAGTACCAAGAACAGTGCCTGGCACATAATCCTCCGTAAGTATTGGTTGAATTGAACTGTATTGGATGGAACAAAGAATGGAAACCATGAATTATGCCTTGAAGAGTAGGTCAGACTCTGGATAGGTGATGAGGAGTGTCAAGGCCATTGTTCGGTGAAGAAAAATATGTATAAACCACTTGAGAGCAAGAACCCACTTTGGAAGAGTATCATTCAGCGGTCTCAAGTTACAAATGAGAAAACTGAGTCACAGAGTAGTTAAGGTCACAAGGACAGTTAGTGGAAGAGCATAGGGCTTTATGCCTGATCCTCAAACCTTCCTATTCCAGGACTCTTCCTAGAGACGCAAACCATTTAATCCTCAAGTTTAATCAGGACAAAACACAAGCAAGATAAAAAAGGATTTTTCTGCTTTACCTCAATTGCTACCAAATGTATCAAGTTAATATCAGGCATAAATAAGCTAATGTTGGATAATATCCGCTAATTATAATAATAATATCCCCATATTAAGAATTATCACTGCATAAAACATAAAAACACATTTTAAACTCTTAAATTGCAAAAAGCAATAGTAATCAAGATGGTGTGGAAAGTGGGTGGAGGAATAGATGATAAAAGAGTGACAGAATGTTGACAATTGATGGAAATGGATGATGGTTATATAGAGTTCATTATACTATTCTGTTTACTTTCTCTTTGTTTGAAATTTTCTATAATAAAAGCTTAAACATTAAAAATGAAATAGAAACAAATCTCAAAGTCTCACTCATTTTTGTTTACTAAGTTTCTTAAAAATAGTTATAACCGGGTCAGTGACCATTTTCTTCATTCTCTGCTTCTTTATCTCCTCTTAATTCAATAATACAAAATCCAATCTCCTACATGTGATGCCAGCATACCCTGAGGGAACCTGAATAAGCTTGTTTACTGTAGTGGTCACCTTGAGAGTGGTTCTCTATGAAATCAAGTGTACTTATAGTTCATGGACTCAAATCACCATGCCTTACTAAAAGAGGAGCCTGTACATTTCCTTCCCTCCCCTGATTTAGAGGCAAAATAGTAATAAAAAATGTATATGTGGCACAGTCACTTTTTGTTATACTGAAGAAGAATTTCTCCTCTGTGGATTATCACTAATGTATTCCTATAACCTTACTTATTCCAGATCCCTAGCTTTCCATCTTTTGATTTGAGACCAATCAAAATGCATTGGGCTTTCCTGGTGGCGCAGTGGTTGAGAATCTGCCTGCCAATGCAGGGGACACGGGTTCGAGCCCTGGTCTGGGAAGATCCCATATGCTGCGGAGCAACTGAGCCCGTGAGCCACAATTACTGAGCCTGCGCATCTGGAGCCTATGCTCTGCAACAAGAGAGGCCGCGATAATGAGAGGCCTGCGCACCGCGATGAAGAGTGGCCCCCGCGTGCCGCAACTAGAGAAAGCCCTCGCACAGAAACGAAGACCCAACACAGCCATAAATAATAAATAAATAAATTTTAAAAAAAAAATTTAAAAAATGCATTTTATCTTTCCCGTAGCTTTCAGGTTACTTCTGTGATTATTTCCATTATATTTGTTATTTTTTAATCCTCCATATTCTTATTTTAACTTTAGGACTCTCCAGCTGTATAGAATTTCACAAGTCCCTTTCATTTTGCCCTTGACTGCCCTTTCTCTGTATTCTCCTAATCTCTTCATTTCTTCATTTGCATTGTGGATACCTATCTTTACCCATCAGAAAACAAAAACAAACACAAAAACTGAATATAATTTCATCTAGTGTATATGACTCATAGATGTATAATCCAGTTCAGATTTTCATAATTCAGAACTAAGCTAGAAAAGTGCTAAACTTTACACTTTTCTATTCAGGGATTCCCTTTTTCCCTGGGGAAGGCTTCCCATGAATAACTCCACTTAAGTCTTTTTTCATCTTACTGTTTTAATATAGTCATGATGTCCCTTGAAGTATCTTTCTATGATGTAATTCCCCTCATTAAAGCCCTTCACAACCTTCCCATTGCAGGTGACATAAAATCCAGCTCCTTCTTTCTCAGAGACCATGTAAGGTGTGGTTTATCTGCCTCTGCAGCCCTATGGGAGGTCTCACTGGCCTTCCCTCAGTTCCTCCCAACCTCCTATCTAGGGTAGGTTCTCCACAGGTCCTCCATCTCAGCCCTTTGTTGATTTACTCCCTAGCACTGATAACAGTTTATTTTTATATATTTTATTCATTTGTGTGCTTTCACTTAAAAAACTACTTTCACTATATTGTGAGCTCCTAAAGGATTAAAATCTCCTATTTCCCTACTATTCTCTCCCTAAGACTTAGTAGAATAAAAAACTAGGATACAACAGTTATGAGGAACGTTAATTTGAGCTACCTAAGTCTCAAAAACATATATTTGGTTTATTCTTTGTTCATCTCAGGAAAATAAGAAATCTTTCAATTTTGGTTAATAATAAAATCCATTAAATTTGTTTTCAATTACCTAAATAGCCAATAATTTCCTCTTCTTGGTACATGCTTTCTCAGCAAAGACTTAAAATCCATGGAAGTGGACACGGAGGGGAAGATGGCAGAGGAGTAAGATGTGGAGATCACCCTCCTGACCACAAATACATCAAAGATACATCTACATGTGGAACAACTCCTACAGAACACCTATGGAATGCTGGCAGAAGACCTCAGACTTCCCAAAAGGCAAGAAAATCCCCACATACCTGGGTAGGGCAAAAGAAAAAAGAAAAAACAGAGACAAAAGAATAGGGATGGGACCTGCACCTCTGGGAGGGAGCTGGGAAGGAGGAAAAGTTTCCACACACTAGGGAGCCCCTTCACTGGCAGGGATAGGGGGGTGGGTGGGAGGGAAGCTTCGGAGCCATGGAGGAGAGCACAGCAACAGGGGTGCAGAAGGCAAAGCAGAGAGATTCCCACACAGAGGATTGGTGCCGACCAGCACTCACCAGCCTGAGAGGCTTGTCTGCTCACCCGCTGGGGCGGGTGGAGGCTGGGAGCTGAGGCTTGAGCTTTGGCGGTCAGACCCCAGGGAGAGGACTGGGGTTGGCTGTGAGAAGACAGCCTGAAGGGGGCTCGAGCACCACAGCTAGCCATGAGGGAGTCCAGGAAAAAGTCTGGACCTGCTGAAGAGGCAAGAGACCATTGTTTCAGGGTGTGCAAGGAGAGGGGATTCCTGCTCCGTGTACCCACAGAAGGCAAAGCACTGCCTAAGCAAGCTCCAGACATGGGCGTGAGCCGTGGTTATCAGCTCGGACCCCAGAGATGGTCATGAACCGCAAACGTTGCCACCAAGAATCCTGTGTGCAAGCGCAGGTCATTACCCACAACGCTCCAGGAGCCTGTGCAGCACGCCACTGCCAGGGTTCCATCATCCAGGGACAACTTCCCTGGGAGAACACACAGCATGCCTCAGGCTGTTGCAATGTCACACTGGCCTCTGCCACCACAGCTAACCCTGCCTTCCAATTATGACAACCATACCCCTCCCTCTCTCAGGCCTGAGTGAGCAAGAGAGCCCTAATCAGCTGCTGCTTTAAGCCCCTCCTGTCTGGGTGGGGAACAGATGACTGAGGGCGGCCTACATGCAGAGGCAGGGCCAAAATCAAATCTGAACCCCAGGAGCTGTGCGAACAAAGAAGAGAAAGGGAAATTTCACCGTGCAGCCTCAGGAGCAACAGATTAAATCCCCACAATCTATTTGATAAACCCTGCATCTGTGGAATACCCAAAATTGAGGTGGTAGACTTTGGGAGGAACTGTAGACTTGGGGTTAGCTTTCTGCATGTGATTTGTATCTGGTTTTATGTTTATCTTAGTTTAGTTTTTTGTGCTTGTTATCACTGGTGGATTTGTTTATTGGTTTGGTTGCACTCTTCTGTTTTATTTATTTTTGAATTTTATTATTATTTCTTAAATTAAAATTTTTTTTTCCTTTTTTCTCTTTTTGTGAGTGTGTATGTATATGTTTCTTTGTGTGATTTTTGTCTGTTTAGGTTTGTTTTTACCATTCATCCTATGGTTCTCTCTGTTCAGTTTTCTGTTTGTTTTCTTTTTATCAGTGTGTGTGCATGTTTCTTTGTGTGATTTTGTCTCTTTAGTTTTGCTTTCACCATTTGGTTTGGAGTTATATCTGTTCTTTTCTTTTTTTTCTTTTCTTTTTTTTCTTCCTTTTCTTCCGAGCTGAGTGGCTGGCAGGGTCTTCGTGCTCCGACCGGGTGTTGGGCCTGAGACTACAAGCTGGGAGAGCCAATCCAGGACACTGGACCACGAGGGACCTCCTGGCCCCATGTAATATCAATCAGGGAGAGCTCTCCCAGAGATCTCCATCTCAACACTAAGACCCAGCTCCACCCAATGGCTAGCAAGCTCCAGTGTTGGATGCCCCATGCCAAACAACCAGCAAGACAGGAACACAACCCCATCCATTACCAGAGAGGCTGCCTAAAGTCAAACTAAGTTCACAGACAACCCAAAACACATCACTGGATGCAGCCCTGCCCATCAGAAGGACAAGATCCCAGCCCACCCACCAGAAAACAGGTACCAGTCCCCTCCACTAGGCAGCCTTCAAAAGCCACTGAAACAACCTCACTCACTGGGGTCAGATACCAAAAATAATGGGAACTACAAACCTGCAGCCTGTGAAAAGGAGACCCCAAACACAGTAAGTTAAACAAAATGTGAAGACAGAGAAATATGAAGCAGATGAAGGATCAAGGTAAAAACCCACCAGACCAAACAAATGAAGAGAATATAGGCAGTCTACCTGAAAAAGAATTCAGAGAAATGATAGCAAAGATGATGCAAAATCTTGGAAACAGAATGGAAAAAATACAAGAAACGTTTAACAAGGACCTAGAAGAACTGAAGAGCAAACAAACAATGATGAACAACACAATAAATACAATTAAAAATTCTCTAGAAGGAATCAGTAGCAGAATAACTGAGGCAGAAGGACGGATAAGAGACCTGGAAGATGAAATAGTGGAAATAACTGCTGCCGAGCAGAAAAAAGAAAAAAGAATGAAAAGAATTCAGGACAGTCTCAGAGATCTCTGGGCCAAAAATAAACACACCAACATTCGAACTATAGGGGTCCCAGAAGAAGAAGAGAAAAATAAATGATCTGAGAAAATATTTGAAAAGATTGTAATTGAAAACTTCCCTAACATGGAAAAGGAAATGGTCGATCAAGTCCAGGAAGTGCAGAGGGTCCCATACAGGATGAATCCAAGGAGAAACACACCAAGACACATGTTAATCAAACTATCAAAAATTAAATACAAAGAAAAAATATTAAAAGCAGCAAGGGAAAAGCAACAAATAACATACAAGGGAGTCCCCATAAGGTCAACACATGATCTTTCAGCAGAAACTCTGCAAGCCAGAAGGGAGTGGCAGGACATATTTAAAGTGATGAAAGGGAAACCCTACAACCAAGATTACTCTACCCAGCAAGGATTTCATTCAGATTCGACAGAGAAATTAAAACCTTTACAGACAAGCAAAAGCTAAGAGAATTCAGCACCACCAAACCAGCTTTACAACAAATGCTAAAGGAACTTCTCTAGGCAGGAAACACAAGAGAAGGAAAAGACCTACAATAACAAACTGAAAACAATTAAGAAAATGGTAATAGGAACATACATATTGATAATTACCTTAAATGTAAATGGATTAAATGCTCCAACCAAAAGACATAGACTGGCTGAATGGATACAAAAACAAGTCCCATATATATGCTGTCTACAAGAGACCCACTTCAAACCTAGGAACACATAAAGACTGAAAGTGAGGGGATGGAAAATGATATTCCATACTAATGGAAATCAAAAGAAAGCTGGAGTAGCAATTCTCATACCAGACAAAATAGACTTTAAAGTGAAGACTATTACAAGAGACAAAGAAGGACACTACATAATGATCAAGGGATCACCCAAAAAGAAGATATAACAATTGTAAATATTTATGCACCCAACATAGGAGCACCTCAATACATAAGGCAAATGGTAACAGCCATAAAAGGGTAAATCAACAGTAACACAATCATAGTAGGGGACTTTGACAGCCCATTTTCACCAATGGACAGATCAACCAAAATGAAAATAAATAAGGAAACACAAGCTTTAAATGACACATTAAACAAGATGGACTTAATTTATATTTATATGACATTCCATCCCAAAACAACAGAATACACTTTCTTCTCAAGTGCTCATGGAACATTCTCCAGGATAGATAATATCATGGATCAAAAATCAAGCCTTGGTAAATTTAAGAAAATTGAAATAGTATCAAGTATCTTTTCCGACCACAATTATATGGGACTAGATATCAATTACAGGAAAAGAATGTTAAAAATATAAACACGTGGAGGTTAAACAATATGCTACTAAATAACCAAGAGATCACTAAAGCAATCAAAGTGGAAATCAAAAAATACCTAGAAACAAATAACAATGAAAACATGACGGCCAAAACCTATGGTATGCAGCAAAAGCAGTTCTAAGAGGGAAGTTTATAGCAATACAATCCTACCTCAAGGAACAAGAAAAATCTCAAGTAAACAATCTAACCTTACACCTAAAGGAACTAGAGAAAGAAGAACAAACAAAACCCAAAGTTAGCAGAAGGAAAGAAATCATAAAGATCAGAGCAGAAATAAATGAAATAGAAACAAAGAAAACAATAGCAAAGATCAATAAAACAATAGCAAAGATCAATAAAACTAAAAGCTGGTTCTTTGAGAAGATAAACCAAATTGATAAACCATTAGCCAGACTCATCAAGAAGAAGAGGGAGAGGACGCAAATCAATAAAATTAGAAATGAAAAAGGAAAAGTTACAACAGACACTGCAGAAATACAAAGCATCCTAAGAGACTACTACAAGCAACTCTATTCCAATAAAATGGACAACCTGGAGGAAATGGACAAATTCTTAGAAAGGTATAATCTTCCAAGGCTGAACTAGGAAGAAATAGAAAATATGAACAGACCAATCACAAGTAATGACATTGAAACTGTGATTAAAAATCTTCCAACAAACAAAACTCCAGGACCAGATGGCTTCACAGGCAAATTCTATCAAACATTTAGAGAAGAGCTAACACCCATCCTTCTCAAACTCTTCCAAAAAATTGCAGAAGAAGTAACACTCCCAAACACATTCTATGAGGCCACCATCACCCTGATACCAAAACCAGACAAAGATACACAAAAAAAAGAATATTACAGACCAATATCACTCATGAATATAGATGCAAAAATCCTCAACAAAATACTAGCAAACAGAATCCAACAACACATTAAAAGGATCATACACCATGATCAAGTGGGATTTATTCCAGGGATACAAGGATTCTTCAATATATGCAAATCAATCAATGTGATACACCATATTAACAAACTGAAGGATAAAAACCATATGATAATCTCAATAGATACAGAAAAAACTTTTGACAAAATTCAACACCGATTTATGGTAAAAAACTCTCCAGAAAGTGGGCATAGAGGAAAGCTACCTCAATATAATAAAGGCCATATATGACAATCCCACAGCAAACATCATTCTCAACGGTGAAAAACTGAAAGCATTTCGTCTAAGATCAGGAATGAGACAAGGATGTCCACTCTCACTACTATTATTGAACATACTATTGGAAGTTTTAGCCATGGTAATAAGAGAAGATAAAGAAATAAAAGGAATCCAAATTGGAAAAGAAGAAAGTAAAACTGTCACTGTTTGCAGATGACATGATACTATAAATTCAGAATCTTAAAGATGCTACCAGAAAACTAGTAGAGGTAATCGATGAATTTGATAAAGTTGCAGAATACAAAATTAATGCACAGAAATCTCTTGCATTCCTATGCACTAACGATGAAAAATCTGAAAGAGAAATTAAGGAAACACTCCTATACCACGGCAACAAAGAGAATAAAATACCTAGGAATAAACCTACCTAAGGAGACAAAAGACCTGTATGCAGAAAAGTATAAGACACTGATGAAAGAAGTTAAAGATGATACAAACAGATGGAGAGATATATACCATGTTCTTGGATTGGAAGAATCAACATTGTTAAAATGACTATACTACCCAAAGCAATCTACAGAGTGAATGCAATCCCTATCAAACTACCAATGGCATTTTTCACAGAACTAGAACAAAAAATTTTACAATTTGTTTGAAAACACAAAAGACCCTCAAGCAATCTTGTGAAAGAAAAACGGAGCTGGAGGAATCAGGCTCCTGGACTTCAGACTATACCTCAAAGCTACAGTAATCAAGACAGTATGGTACTGGCACAAAAACAGAAATGTAGATCAATGGAACAGGATAGAAAGCCCAGAGATAAACCCTTGGACATATGGTCACCTTATCTTTGATAAAGGAGTCAAGAATAAAAAATGGAGAAAAGACAGCCTCTTCAATAACTGGGGCTGGGAAAACTGGACAGCTACATGTAAAAGAATGAAATTAGAATGCTCCCTAACACCATACACAAAAATAAACTCAAAATGGATTAAAGACTTAAAGGTAAGGTCAGACACTATAAAACTCTTAGAGGAAAACATAGGCAGAACACTCTATGACATAAAACCCAGCAAGATAATTTTTGACCCACCTCCTAGAGAAATGGAAATAAAAACAAAAATGAACAAATGGGACCTAATGAAACTTAAAAGCTTTTGCACAGCAAGGAAACCATAAACAAGATGAGAAGACAACCCTCAGAATGGGAGAAAATATTTCCAAACGAAGCAACTGACAAAGGATTAATCTTCAAAATATACAACCAGCTCATGCAGCTCAATATCACAAAAACAAACAACCCAATCCAAAAATGGGCAGAAGACCTAAATAGATATTTCTCCAAAGAAGATATATAGATTGCCAACAAACACATGAAAGGATGCTCAACATCACTAATTATTAGAGAACTGCAAATCAAAACTACAATGAGGTATCACCTCACACCAGTCAGAATGGCTATTATCAAAAAATCTACAAACAGTAAATGCTGGAGAGTGTGTGGAAAAGAGGGAACCCTCTTGCACTGTTGGTGGGAATGTAAATTGATACAGCCACTATGGAGAACAGCATAGAGGTTCCTTAAAAAACTAGAAATAGGGCTTCCCTGGTGGCTCAGTGGTTGAGAATCTGCCTGCCAATGCAGGGGACACGGGTTCGAGCCCTGGTCTGGGAAGATCCCACATGCCGCGGAGCGACTAGGCCTGTGAGCCACAACTACTGAGCCTGCGTGTCTGGAGCCCCACAACGAGAGAGGCCGCGACAGTGAAAGGCCCGCGCATTGCGATGAAGAGTGGCCCCCTCTTGCTGCAACTAGAGAAAGCCCTCGCACAGAAATGAAGACCCAACACAGCCAAAAATAAATAAATAAATTTATTTTTAAAAAAACAACTAGAAATAGAACTACCATATGACCCAGCAATCCCATTACTGGGCATATGCCCTGAGAAAACCATAATTCTAGAAGAGTCATGTACCACAATGCTCAGTGCAGCTCTATCTACAATAGCCAGGACATGGAAACAACCTAAGTGTCCATCAACAGATGAATGGATAAAGAAATGTGGCCCATATACACAATGGAATATTACTCAGCCATAAAAGAAACAAACCTGCATTATTTGTAGTGAGGTGGATGGACCTGGAGTCTGTCATACAGAGTGAAGTAAGTCAGAAAGAGAAAAACAAATACCGTATGCTAACATATATATATGGAATCTTAAAAAAAATGGTGCTGGTGAGCCTAGGATCAGGACAGGAATAAATACACAGATGTACAGAATGAACCTGAGGACACGGGGAGAGGTAAGTGTAAGCTGGGACAAAGTGAGAGAGTAGCATTGACATATATCTACTACCAAATGTAAAATAGTTAGCTAGTGGGAAGCAGCTGCACACTACAGGGATATCAGCTTGGTGGTTTGTGACCTCCTAGAGGGGTGGGATATGGTGGGTGGGAGGGAGGTGCAAGAGGGAGGGGATATGGGGAATATGTATACGTATAGCTGATTCACTTTGTTATAGAGTAGAAACTAACACAACACTGTAAAGTAATTATACTCCAATAAAGATGTTAAGACAAATTAATTACTTAATTTTAAAAATCCATGGAAGATGAATGATATTCACTGCTATCATGACTTCATTACCCATCAAACATTTTGCATATTCTACTAGGAGTAAACTTTGACTCTAGATCTTTCTCTTTAACATGTAAAATCTACCTGTTGTCCTTTACAAATATAAAAAGGTAGATATGGTAGTCATATGCAGGACCCATTTTTTTTTAAACAAAAAATTTTTATAAGTAGGTCCCACATGAGAGGCAGAAAAAGACACCCAACCTTTTACCAATTGTAAACATGGAAATATATTTAAGAATATATATCTGTGTTTCTAAATATCTATATCCAGATAGAGCTATCAAGTGATCAATCTATTGATTAATAAATCAGTAGATAGATAATTTAGGATAATATTATATATTTACATGAAATAATATTAGTTATCCAGTAAAGTAAATCAAATATATTTTCTCATTTCTGGCAATCTTAATTCTTGGCATCCTGGGTTTTATTTTTTTGTTTGTTTGTCTGTGTGTTTGTTTTGGTGTCCTTAATCTTATCAAACTGATGTTTCTACATGTGCCTCTGAGTCTCCTTCAAAATCAGAAACCCTGTGCTATGTAGTAAGATGTTACAGTTATTTATACCAGTGAACCAAACACATGGGCACAAGAGTGGCTGCCTCACTTAGAAGTATCTGAGATATGATATGAGGCCTCATTCCTGTATAAATACCTGCTCTGTTTTTATTTAATTAGAATTCCTCCGTTGAGGTTAGGTGCTATCTATAAAAAGCAGAGGAATAAAGAACAAAAGATTCGCATTTCCAGTTTCCAGCCCTAAAATGCTGTGAAAATGAATTACAATTTATATATTTTACTTGCACCACTTTATATGAACAACACTTTGTATAATTAACAACAGCTGCACTTTTTAATAGTAGGTGAGCTTTACTACAATGGCACAAGTAAAGAACTTCATCAAAGGAGAATAGAAGAAGCAAGGAGCACCAGACTAGAAACAAGTGTGGGAAGATGGCTGTGGTTACAGAGAGTTGGGAGGAGAATATTCTATGTCCTCAACCCATCAATTTGAACTCTATATAATCAAGTATGAAGTCATTACTTTAAGTACAGATTTAGATTTCCTTTTGTTACTACAACATAAACTAGGCTATTCTGACTGATAGATGTTTCAATATTTGGGAATCTACTAATATAATTTTACCGTAATGATAGGGCAAAAGAGAAAAAATGTGATCATCTCAATAGATTTACAAAACTTGTCTGATAAACATTCAATATTTATTTGTTAGTAAAAAAGGAAAAGATAGCTATTTTTGTAATGTCATATTTGAATATCACAAAAACATATTTCTCAAAACAAAAGCCAAATTATGATTCATATTGAGTGCATAACATGAGCCCATAAGAAATAATAGACAATGACTGACTTTAGATGGTTGACTTCCAATTTTTGACTTTACAATGGTGCAAGAGCGATACTCATTCAGTAGAAACCATACTTTAAATTTTGAATTTTGATCTTTTCATGGGCTAGCGATATGCACTACATATTCTCTAGTGATGCTGGAAGGCAGCAGTGAGCCACAGCTCCCAGTTAGCCATGCAATCACAAGCGTAAACAACCAATACACTACAACCCTCCTGTACCTATACAACCATTCTGTTTTTCACTTTCAAGACAGTATTAAAAAAAAAAAAAACTACATGAGATATTCAACACTTTATTATAAAATGGACTTTGTGTTAGATGGTTTTGCTCAACTGTAGGCTAATGTAAGTGTTCTGAGAATGTTTAACGTAGGCTAGGCTCAGCTATGATGCTTGGTAGGTTAAGTATATTAAGTGCATTTTTGACTTTCAATTTTTTCAACTTATCTTGGGTTTAGTGAGACATAACCCCATTGTAAGTCAAAGAAGATCCACAGTTGTTTAGTTCGTAATGGTATATAACATATATTTTTGGCTTCAGGAAATATATGCTCATATCCATTAATAAAATCAATAAACATCTTTTGGGGACTCCTGCCTCATGCAGGAGTTTGGAGTAGATGTGTTTTATGTCCTCTCTGCAGTTTTAAATTAAGGCTTTTTGAAAGGTGAATTTATTACAACAGCTGTGTCCTATAATAAAACTAGATGCAACTTACAACTAAAGAACACAAGGTATTGGATAATATAATATTCTGAAATGTGGGTGGCTTTCAGTTTATAGCTTGTGACCCACACGTTTTATAACCCTTCTTATACTGACAAGTCCCCTTGGCAATGATCAAAACTTGGAATTACAACTGGCTAAGAACTGAAATGAGTGAGGATTCACACACGCTGCTAATTCCACTGGCAACATTACTTGGTTAATCCTGGGGTGATGACTCAGCTGAGCTTGTTGGGAGTTGTATTCTGAGAATTTCATTTATTCTCAGGAGCTCAGCAGTGAAGCTCTTAGTGAAATAAAAGAGCAAGAGATACTTAAGGAAAAGAAATTACCATGGAAACTACCCTTCTCCCCACATAATTTACCACTCAAAGACTTTGTGGTCATAAAATTGTCAATGGAAATTTTTGAGACAGATAACACAAATTTTGGAAATAGTTCAAATGTCTTTGGAAAAACAAAAAATGCTTGTTTGCCACAGAGAGATTTACCAGGTAAGAAGATAGTTTCTTCAGTCTAGATTTTGATGATCTTTTTCTTCAGTCTAGATTTTGATGATCTTTTTCTTCAGTCTAGATTTTGATGATCTTATTTAATTAATTAATTAATTAATTAATTAATTAAATTTATTTTTTTGGCTGCGTCCGGTCTTAGTTGCAGCACACGGGATCTTCATTGTGACATGTGGGCTCTTCATTGCAGCGCTCCCGCTTCTCTCTAGTTGTGCCCTGTGGGTTTTCTCTCTCCTGTTGTGGCACATGGGCTCCAGAGCACGTGGGCTCTGTAGTTTGTGGCACGTGGGCTCTCTAGTTGAGATGCGTGGGTTAGCTGCCCCGGGGCATGTGGGATATTATTAGTTCCCCGACCAGGGATCGAACCCGCGTCCCCTGCATTGGAAGGCGGATTCTTTACCACTGGACCACCCGGGAATCTCTAATGATCTTATTTTAAGAAGACTTTACTTAGCCCAGTTCATGCAAAAAAATCCCTCTAAAGGAATATTTGCACCTTGAATTTTAAGATCATTTGGTTTTACATACTTAGGAAATTATAAACATCATATATTTGTATTTATTTCCTTTAATGATCATTTTTTTGTGTTTCATGGAAAAAATAAGTTTCCCAGAAATAAAACTCTTACTCATGACACAGAAACTACTGAAAATAAAAGGTTGCCTTATGTTGTCTATGCACATAACTAGGGCTTATGAGCACATTGAGTCAAAGTCGAGGTTTACCTCTATCATAGAGCAATAAAAAAGCAACCTAATTTGGACAATGACCAACATAATGACTTTTTTTTTCTTTTCCTTTTAATGTATTATGAAGAAGGTCTAGAGATCCTAAATTCCATAGAATGGATCAATAGGAAACTCGGAATTCAGCTTCAGGAATTGTGATGCTCTAATCTCAGGTGTAAAAACAGAGAACGGAGCATTTTATTTCTGTGATTTCTAGTGCTTTGTTATTTATGTGAATGAGCTAAAAAAATTATCTCTTAAACATCATTTCAGTAATATTTGCTTCATAATAATAGAAATAGAAAGCTTCAGATATGTTAGTCACTTATGAGTATAAACAAGTGAGTATTTATTATCAATACGCACAAATGTTTTTAAGGTTCAAATGTATTATGGTCACATCCTTGCTATATATCATGTATGTTTTATCCAAATGACCAGGGTACAAGCTTCGTTCTTCACCTATGATAATTGCTTAGTATAATACTTGCAGCCTGCCATCTGCACTGGGATTAAACCAATAAATAGTGGTGGAAACTACTGTATACATTTCTGTGATCACTGATTCACAGAATCAATAAAATAATACAAGGTATTCTTATCATGTTGACAACCACAAAATTAAGCCAAACAGAAAACAAAATAGATTGGTTTACTTTACTTTTTCGGTAAACAGATTCATTGGTCATTTGTGTACATTTGGCTTCTTCTTGGGAAGTTATGAGCCAGAATGGGCCTATTGGGCTGCACAGTCTTGCTGCTCCTTGTTCTTTTTTTCATTTTGTTTCTTTTCCTTATTCTTCTCTTTGAGATTGGTCTTTGGAAACTTTAGGCTTCATAGTGAATACTGAATAACAGACCACAATCTTTTGGTCATATCCCAATTGAGAAAGGCTCATGCCTTTCTTTGATATGTGGGGACCAAAGACATGAGAGGATAATTCTCTTTCTGAACTGTGCCCAGTAAAATGGGCAGTCAGAAGGCTGTGCAGTGTCTATGCTGAGCTCACGTTACTCATTCTTTCTCCAACCAGGTGAACCTAACATGCAGTTTGAGCAAAACTACTGGGTTGCAAATTTGTAGTATGCCCTAGCAGATGAATTCTGAAGGCCGTTGTCAAACCTCTTCTGTTCCTTCACAGTTACTAGCTTGCAAGACCAAGAAAGAAAAGACACGGATAATGCTTTTCCAACCGGAATTTCCATGTTTCCTGAATGACCACCACAGTGCCCACCTTAGGTCCCCTTTAAGGGGGCTATGAAATTGCTGAGGGTTAATAATAGCAGTGACTTTTAAAATGTATTCTTTAACTGCTCAGGACAGGTCCTTATCTGTATCTGCTGGTGTCCCTTTTTATCTTGTGCATGCTTTGCTGAATATGTGCTTCATATACTATAGTGCTGAGGAAATAGGCAGTGGGCAACAAATGGGTTTAGATGTGTTTGTTGATAAGAGCTGTGCAAAGGACCTCCAGTGACTACTCTGCACATTCTGGCAGAAATAAGCAGTATAAATACAGAATTCCAAAAGCGTTGCCTGACTTGGCCTTTTTGAGCACCAAATATGAACTCTTATCCTGGAAGCAGGGGAGAGTCCTAAATTCAGAACATAATGTGAACATCAAAGCAATTTACTGAAAATGACTGAAACTTCACTTATTAATGAGTATTTTCTACATCACTGTATAAAGCAGTGAAGTAATACATATGGATTCTGTTATCTGTTTCCTCCTTTCTAAGGAAGTGGTGAAAACCCTGAAAGGTATGAGGATTAGAAGAGAGATTTGTCCCACTTTGGATTCTCTTCAGTGTGTGTTGCATTACTATTTTTCTATGGGGTCTAATCTAAGGAAGGATGTTTGCTTCTTAGGTCAGGGCACCGATCTTTGCTCTTGCTCTTCCTTAAAATTCAGTCTGAAAGTAGCAAGTCTTAAATTCTAGGAAATGCTTTGATCCCATACGCTTCAGGTTGCTGACTGAAGCTGTGTGGTGCTGCTGCTCTCTGCCTTTCTTACGCAAGTATTTTGCATTTGAGATTTCTCTGCCAATTACTAGCTCCCTGTGGGGTCAGCTTTTTCCACAGAACATTTTCTGAGTATTACAGTCTGTGAAAAATACGTGCTACAAAACATCAGCATAGTGATGGGAAGCAGCATTCCTTTTGGGCAGAAAGAGTTTATTTTACTATTTAGAACACTTGAAAATAGATCTTCCATTAGGAAGTATGAATGTCTTAACACTTTGTATGTGATTCCATTAAAACTTGCCCCTAGAAGTTCTGTGGCATGATTAATCTTTCTATAATAAATATTTTGAAGGTCTCACCACTATTTAGTTCATCCAGAATCCATGGACCTAGAAGCTCTACTACCCATGGATTCTGATTAAACTCAGCAATAGTATTATCTATAAAAAAATGGGTATTGGATTGGTCACAGTAACCTATCTTTGATCACAAACAATCCCAGTGGCATTAGGCAACAAAAGCTTATCTGTCACTCACAGTTTAATGTAGGTTTGCATGAGGGGTGAGCTTGGGGGTGGGGAGGAGGGATTGTGATCCATGTAGTCATTCAGGGACCCAGGTCTCCCATCTTATGGTCCCCTCTCCTTTAGGTCCTTGTTATCCTCTCTATTTATGTGAAGGTTTAATGGGACAGGCCTGAATATGGTCATTATTTTAGCTCATAATCCATTATTCAGAATTGACTTCTCTGTGCCCAAGAAGAAAAAGAGAACATGGATATAACTGATCACTAGCAATCTCTCCCAGAGATGGAATGATTTACCATCACTGTCCCAGGACAAAAATGAAAGGATTGTTTTGTCTAGTATATCTTTACTTTTTATCTTATCTTTAACATTGAATTTTATATTCATATTTACATATATAAGTGATAATATAATAAGAACATTTCTCTGTAGCTAATATACGAAAATGATTTATTGAGTTCTACCCAATAGGGCTTTATGTCATTTTCCTAATAAGAGTAATGAATTCACACTGAGCCACCCATATTTCCTTACTCGATGTTTGTGATCAATGGCAGGCATTTGCAAGATGCTTATTGGGGTTTCAAGTTCAAACTGAAGCAACAGAGGAAACTGAACTTAACTAACCATGAATGCTATGGTCTAGTTAAAGGCATTGAACTTAACAGCCATATTTACGTAAATAAAAATATACAGTGACCTATAAGAATATAATTTCATAGAAACCATGGAACATATTTTGATGTTATCTATATGATTAAATGTTTTACTTTTGAATAACCTAAGCAATTGACAATGTTTGATCATATTTGGGTAATACATTATACTATCGGCTAAGAAAAATGAATGTATCTTTCTGAGTACTTTGTTTACCATTAGACGGAAGATTTAAGTACCAAGAATAATAATTCCAAAACAGATTTTCTTTCAGCAACAGGAATCTTCATAGTTTTATCCAGAAACAAGGAAATAGCAAATTGCTTGGTCTGAAGTACAGAGCTCCTAATCAGAAGGCAACTTCATGTCCACATATAAAAACTGCTAGGTTTGGTTTTTCCAGAGCAGAGCCAAGAAAAATGAGTTGAGAGAGCTTCAAAACTGTATGTAAAACTAGGCTTGAAACCGGGCTTTTGCTACTGAAAATAATACATATTTGATACTCAAATGGAGGTACAATCTTTGAGGCCATCACTTATCCCCAAACCATTACTGATGATTCACTGTCTACCAACCATCCAAAAGTGTGTATGTGTTTGTATGTCAAAGGAAAGGAGTTTACCTCTGCCAACCATGTAGGAACCAGAGAGGAAAATACATTGATAGCATTCAATTCAAGTGATTAATAAGAATTTTGTGGTAGTACATAGGGGTTATTTCACTTAAAAGTTGTAAAGTTTGTTGGTCATCCAACATTTCATGTAATAGTTTAGAATAGTTCAAGAGAAAAGTAAGAACTTCAATTTTTTTAAGCTAACATTTATCAAGCATTTTCTATGTGCCAGGCTCTGAGATCAGCACCTTTTATTAGTGATCTCATTTATGACTCACATTCATATGAGGTAGATACCACAATTACCCCTCTCCCTTTTAGTTACTGTTACCATAAAACTTACTTATGTGCTTTATCTTTAAATGTTTACTGGTGATCTAATGTATACCAAACACTATGAAATGCACAGAGGAAATACTGAGGTATATAAAAAATGATCTGACTAATAAAATTGAACATATCATTTTACTACATTATAGCATTCATTTTGGATAATCCATCATCAAGAACCTTCTGTTTCTCCAGTTCAAGGTCTTTCTTTTCTTAGCCTCTTACACAAACTTTCCCTTCCTCTGGAATGCTCTTCTCTGGACTCTTCCACACCTCAGATCTTAATTTAAATATCACTTCCTCAGAGAGATTTTCCTTGTCTCACCAATCTAATTTCAGTTCCTCAAGTTAACCTCCCTCATATTCCCTTTTTATACTCCTTTATCCAACTTAACATAATTTATAACTATATACTTACGAGTATTTGTTTAATGCCTGTGTTCCAAACTCGACCATAATCTTCTCGAGTGAAGAGCAGTGTCATTTGGGTTCTTACATGCAAAGTTTAAGAGTTTGTATTTTGTGCTAAATGCAAATGGAAGCCATCAAAGGTTGTTTAGCAGGGTGGTGAGATTCCTGTCTATAACTAAAAGGACCTTTTCTGACTGCTGTGATCCTAGGTGCCTTTGAATTTTTTCAATTTAGCTTAGTTTTTGGTGAACCACATTTTCAGTTATTTTTATGTTTAATATTAAATGGTCTGATAACCACTGAGTGCTAGTTTCTATACACATATATCTGCTTATCACATATACATGTGGGTACACAGAACAGATCATCTTCAATTTACCTGTGCAATTTGAAAGTATATTCTCTTCTTGCCTTAAAATAAACACTAACGTACTTTATTTTTTTAACATCTTTATTGGAGTATAATTGCTTTACAATGGTGTGTCACTTTCTGCTTTTTAACAAAGTGAATCAGTTATACGTATACATATGTCCCCATATCTCTTCCCTCTTGTGTCTCCCTCCCTCCCACCCTCCCTATCCCACCCCTCTAGGTGGTCACAAAGCACCAAACACTAACATACTTATCAGGCAGAAAAGGTTGAGTAACTGATGTCAGGAATTCTAGATATGTTCTACATAAAGTGTTAACTACTAATAAGAGCAAGAGTAATAAAAGAGCATTAAATGCACTATAACTAGGGCTGACATAATTAAGGGAGGAAAAAGTATCAAAGTCAAAAAAATACTTTGATGTCGTATGAAACTCAGGCTGTAGCAAGTATAATATTGATGGATTATATGGGTTTTCAATGTTTTTCATTCACAGTTAAATCCAAACTGAAAAATCAGAGCTTTAAGGTCAGAAAAATAAGGAAGCTTGAATTTTTTTTTTCAATGAGCAAAGTATTTTAAAGCATCCTCTAAGTGAGCAGTTCTTTTGTCATTCAGATCCCTGCTTACTGAACCAATTTCCTGTTTGGAGACTGAACCAAGGATTAGTTAAATTTGATTTGAAAAATGTCACTAATGAAACATCAGGAAAAGAGAAAAAAGGAAATGCTGAAGCATGTGTTGAATAATATTTATGGCTTATATTTATGTATGTGACTCAGATACTTAAAAGTAAATTCAACTCAAGTGAAAAAGAAAATTACTACTTTATGTGTGACCAAAAATTTACATAACATTTGCAGGTATTTATAAAACTCTAGACTATTCCGTAAGTTTGTCATCGAGAAAAAACGTCTAGTTATTAAAAAATGACAAACCATTTAGTATTAAAATTGTGATGGCTGGGACATGGAATAAGAAAGCCATTCTTGCATCAGGCTTCAGTTATGTCATGTCCTGTTACCAATTTCACATTACAGATTGAACTGAAATTGTATAAATTATGCTCATGTACATGCTAAACTCAAGAACTACTATATCACACTTACACTGCATTTAGAACTCGTTCTAATAATAACTAATTGATTCTCATAAAGGCAAGATATTAAATCCATTATTTAGATGAACAAATACACATAGATAAGTATTGTCTTCCATTATTTTCAGTACAGTCTGATATGCTTCTATAGGGAATAAAGTATAGATTATTTTTCAAAAGTTCATCTTAACTATGAACATGCAGCAAAAAATGATGGTAATAGTAACTAATATTATTGAATATTATGGTCCAGTAATCATGATAAGTGCTTTGAACACATCATCTTTACCACAGTCTCAATTTTACATATGCGGAAACTGAGGCTTAGAAGTAATTTGTTGCAGATTACACTAATAGTAGGTGCCAGTGCCTGGCCCTAAGGTCTGGCTGAATTCAGTACTCCTTAAGCAACTGCCTATAGTAGTATACTCTGTAGGGAATAAAAAAAAAAAAAGAGGTATACAGTCCTGAGTCTTGAGCTGTTTACGGTCTACTTAGGAGAGTTAGGACAAACATCCCGCTCAAAATAATAGGAAATTGAATGCTCAACGTCATTAATCATTAGAGAAATGCAAATCAAAACTACAATGAGATATCATCTCACACCGGTCAGAATGGCCATTGTCAAAAACTCTAGAAACAATAAATGCTGGAGAGGGTGTGGAGAAAAGGGAACACTCTTGCACTGTTGGTGGGAATGTAAATTGATACAGACACTATGGAGAACAGTATGGAGGTTCCTTAAAAAACTAAAAATAGAACTACCATACGACCCAGCAATCCCACTACTGGGCATATACCCTGAGAAAACCATAATTCAAAGAGTCATGTACCAAAATGTTCATTGCAGCTCTATTTACAATAGCCAGGACATGGAAGCAACCTAAGTGTCCATCATCAGATGAATGGATAAAGAAGATGTGGCACATATATACAATGGAATATTACTCAGCCATAAAAAGAAATGAAATGGAGGTATTTGTAGTGAGGTGGATGGACTTAGAGTCTGTCATACAGAGTGAAGTAAGTCAGAAAGAGAAAAACAAATACAGTATGCTAACACATATATATGGAATCTAAGGGGGGAAAAAAAGGTCATGAAGAACCTAGTGGCAAGACAGGAATAAAGACACAGACCTACTAGAGAATGGACTTGAGGATATGGGGAGGGGGGAGGGTAAGATGTGACAGGGTGAGAGAGTGGCATGGACATATATACACTACCAAATGTAAAATAGATAGCTAGTGGGAAGCAGCCGCATAGCACAGGGAGATCAGCTCGGTGCTTTGTGACCACCTAGAGGGGTGGGATAGGGAGGGTGGGAGGGAGGGAGATGCAAGAGGGAAGAGATTTGGGAACATATGTATATGTATAACTGATTCACTTTGTTGTAAAGCAGAAGCTAACACACCATTGTAAAGCAATTGTACTCCAATAAAGATGTTTAAAAAATAATAATAATAATAGGAAATTGATCTGATTGAGTAGAATTTGTAGTTTAAACGAGTGCCTTTAAGACTTCTAAGAATAGACAGTTCAATGGGCACCGAGCTGGAGCAGTGATGGACATTTTCAAGGAGAAGTACCAACTTGAGTTGATCTTTATGGCATAGAATAATTAAAGATAATTGAGGGGAAGATAGCCCAAAAAGAGGGACAAAATTTGAAAATTCAGGAAAGTAGGAAAAAAGCATAGCATGAGGGATACACAAAGGATATTCACTTAATGGAAACTAAAGGTTTATGTGGTGAGTCAAGGAGATTAATTCAAATAGGCAGGTGGACCACATAGTCCTTTGCTGTTGGTGGTGGAAGTGTGGGAGCATCCCGCTTTCATGTCAGCAGAGGCAGCCCTGTCATGGCAGAGGCTATTCACCCAGAAAGAGGACAGGAGCCATGATGTGATAAAGCTATGTGACCCTAACTGTTAATCACCAACATGCTGGCATCTTTTTCTCAGACCATGAACTTTATTTCTGTCAGGAGCATAATGGGGCTCAACATTCTCTGATGCTCTAAGAAGTAATATTTCTCAACCCTGAATACCTTAAAGATATTAAATATAACTTAATATTTATAGTGAAAATATAAAAATATATCTGTGTAAGTGGTGTGGAGTGGAGCAGGAGGGAATTTAGATGATACACTTACAATTTAATACTGGTTCTGGTCATTTCACTGACTCTAGTTAAAGTTTCATGATCTTCAGGATATACATAGTTCATGCAAACTATACACTTCCATGACTGGAGAGACAGTGGACAGACATCTTAGTATTTGATAGATGATGTGGTTCAATATTATAATCGATGAACCTAGAAATTACACTGTTGGGTGGAATGCTTTATCTCTATTCCTAAAGTTAACTTCCTTGTGGAGGGACACTCATTAGCATAACATTACGCTTTCTGAAGGAAAGCAAGAGTTGGATTGGGAATCCGAAAAGAGAAACTGTGTATGTGTGACCATGCCCTTTCCTCTTGTCTTTTGGATTCTGTTGCAGGTGAGTCTATTTAATTGTGACGCTCAGCATTAAGAAGCCCCTTCCTTATAGATGTGAACCACATTCTGGGATATCAGCTTTATCAGTAATGAAGGTGATACTTTGGTTTCCTTTTTGCTTTAGGTATGTTTTCTTATTATTCAATTGCTTCAGATTACAGGCAGAAAAAAGGGATGTTATATATTGAGCCCCCAAAGACTCAAAAATATCCCGATAATTTTTTAAAAGAAGAAACCATCATGAGAATAAAGTAACACCAATTTCCAGAATAATAAAGTGAGCTTGACTCTAAGATATTTGGCTCAATCAAACATTGTGTATCACAGTGTCAGAAGTAGGTTTTCAATCTAAAAAGTAAAACAATTGCCTGAGATTTTTCCTGTGAAATTCAGGGGTTTCTTTACCTGAAATCTCTCAGGTAAAGTATATTACTAGAAAATAAATTAGGTAGATTTGCTTACAGGTTTCCTAGATATATGGGAATTGCTGAAAAATATGTAGAAATTTCTTTAGGTGACATAGAAGGTAAGTTTCTTTTTTTTTTTTTTTAAATGAAAAGTGGTAATGGAATCGATGTGCTGTTTTTCTGAGAAGTAATAGAAAATTTCCTCTCACTTAACTATTCCAAGTGTTGGTGTTTAGAAGTCTCAAGTTCTTTTAAAATGTTGGCAGTATTTCAGACAGAGGTCAATTTAAAAATATTCAGGAAGGGAGGTTAAATTATTGATCATATTCTACCCTGGAGATTAAATACCAAATTTCTACTCCGAAACATCTACAATAACGTCTATGAATTAGGTTAAAAATTATGATTACAAATAATTCACTCACCAAACTTTAAAACTTATAAAGAATGGTCTAGCTACTATCAGGCCAGATTTTACCAGGTGAGTTTTTCCATTATTATAAACTAAATCCTCTTGTGTTATCAGAATTTCATTTAATGCATGGGGGCAGTGGTAATATTAGTGATGATAAAGGAAATCTTTGTTTTTCCAAAGAAATATTTATCTCTAAATTGTGAGTTTTGAAAACATCGAAATGGTACTAGAATGGAAAAATTGAACTAGGAGATCATTATTCTCTTTATCATTCTGGATAATGACAACATGACCACGAGTAAAATTTTAGTGCTGGCTTTTTCTTATTAAAAACAAACTCATTCCTTTCTCTATCAAAATGTAAAGAATTGTCTTTTTGTTTCCATGCATTAAACTCATAGTAACATCATGTTAAATATAGCCAGTGAAAAATAAATAACTTCTTAATAAATTAAAGATATGCTGGTAATAACAGTTGATAATTAAGAGGTTTCAAGAAAGATTATTCTTTGATTTTTCTAAGACATATTTCAAACTATAAGTTACAAATATAAATGGAAATTTTAAAATAAACTTTATATCAGTATGATTTTCTTTTTGTTTTTTATGGATGCAGTAGGTAAATTAAATCTTTCTGTACTTCATTTTATTCTTGTTATCAATTAATGGGCTAGAAACCACAATTCTAGAGAATTTAGAGTCTAATTATTTTGCAAATTAGTATCAAATACTGGCTAACTGAAAAATCTTTCAAAAAATATTTATCTGCTTAAGTCTTCGAGTTTTGTAGGAAGTTGAGTAAATCTTTCCTAATTTTAAATTATCAATGCATTGAACTTATTCTGTTATGGAAATTGCATGTAAGATATAAAGAACTGAAATCAGAAATAATGAATATGCTGATTGCTACTAGTAAAAAGGAGAAAAAACACCTTTTGTGTTTTAGTTTTATAACATTTTAAAGATCCAGGAGGATGTTCATACAACTAGAAAATAATGAAAATGTTATAACATGTAATGAATAATCTCTTAAATTGCATGATTGATTGATTTACTAAAATATATCATAACAAAATTGTTTTTGAATTTCACCTGAAATCTAGCTCATGTAAATTTTTATAATGCATGTGAATATAATTTTTCTTTGAATTAAAAAAATCACACATTCTCACTCTTTATAAAGGTCGTTGATTCATTTTCCAAATTCCTGAGAGTAAAAATAAGTTTTTTTTCTTAATCTTCATTACATTAGGAGTTTTCATTTTCTAGCTTCACCTATTAACATGTAAATACAAAACGGAAGTGGAGAATTAAATGTGTCCCTCCAATAACTAGTTACACAGTTGCATCTGGCCTGTGGCCTGCTTTTGTGTGGCCTCTGGGCTACGAATAACTGTTTTATTTTTAAAGGGTTGTGTGATAGACTGAATAATTTCTCCTCCTCAAAAGATACCCATATCCTAATCCCCAGAACCTGTGTATATGTTATTTTACATCGCAAAACGGCCTTTGCAGATGTGATTAAATTAAAGACCTTAAAAAGAAGAGATTATACTGAAAAATTTGAGATGGCCTGATCTAATTCCATTAGTTCTTAAAAGTGGAGAACCTTTCCTGTCTAAGGTCAGTTGGAGGTGATAGAACAGAAGCAGGGTCAAGATGATGTTACATCGCTGGCTTTGAAGATGGAGGAGGGGCACCATGAGCTAAGGAAAGTGGCTAGCCTCTAGAATCTGGAAGAGGTGAGGAAATCATTTCTCCCCTAGAGCCTCTAGAAATGAATGAAGCCCTGTTGATAACTTGATTTTAATCCAGTGAGACCCATGTTAGACTTCTTATCTATAGAACTGTAAGATAATAAATTTTTGTTTTTTTAAGCCACTATTTTTGTGGTGATTTGTCATAGCAGCAATAAGAAACTAATACAGGTTGTAAAAAAAACAAACAAACAGGTGATAGAAACACTTGTAGCCTGCAAAGTCTAAAATACTTACTATCTGAACCTTTAAAACTTCTGGTTTGGAGATTAAAGTTTCTTAGCCTGGGCTTTTCAGACATAGAAACTTGATATAGATTTTTGGCTTGCATATTTTGCAGGCATCATTTGAAATAACACATGATAAGTTAAAACCAGCCCAACATGGTCACATGTGAATATTAGATCCTCGTGGTGTATAGGGACAATTAAATTAATTAATTAATTAATTAATTAATGGATAGACTGGAATCTATTCCAGAACAAAACTGGTACACTTGATGCTTTCAAAGTGTAATTGCTCTAGCTCTACTTTACCAGAAATCATTGGATAAACATCATATGATGCTAATAAAAGAACATTAGATTAACAAATCTAAAAGGAATACCATAGCTCTTAATATAGTTGAAAATGGGCTGATAAGCCCATTGTTTGGATGTGCTTATAGCAATAAACATAGTAGAGAAAATGTGTAACAGTTAACCAACTTTAACCATTTTGTGACTTCCAGGAGAATGACTGTACTTCCACAGCCAGGAATTGAACACATATATAAGAAATCATCATAAAAACAGGGTAGAAGTTCTGATTCTAAGTAAGACACATAGGCATATCCACCCTGTATCTCCCACTAAATGCAGCTATAAAACCTAGACAGAATGCATGGAACAACTTTTTGAGAACTCTAAATACTAAACAGCAGCAGTCCCAGATGGTTTCACTGGCAAATTCTCTCAAACATTCAAAGAATAAATAACACCAATATACTCAATCTATTCTGGAAAATAGAATAGGAAAGAATATTTCCCGTCTCATTTTGTGAGGCCAGCATTAACACTGTAGAAAAATCAGACATAGGCAGTTCAAGAAAGCCAAGTCCAATATCCCACATTAACACAGATGCAAAAGTCCACAATATAATATCAAACAGAATCAGTGATACATAGAATAACACCATAAACCGGTGAGGTTTTTCCTGGGACTGCAAGGCTAGCTCAATATTTGAAAATCAATCAATGTAACTACCATATTAAGTCTAACATATGATATAATTGATGAACTAAAAAACATTCAATAAAACTCCATATCAATTCAAGATTAAAGTTTCAGCACACTAGGAATAGTAGGTGACATCCTAAACTTATATAAAGAGCATCTACATAATAGCTACAGCTAATATCATATTGAACAGTGAAAGACAATGTTTCTCTCCTAAGATCTGATACAAGGTCTGCTCTCACTACTTATATTCTACAGCATACTGAAAGACATTCATGCCTTTGTGTAATCTCTTCCCTTTGAATGTGGGTAGTACCTGTGAATTGCTTCTAACCAACAAAATATGCCAAAAGCGATGTGTTGTCACTCTTGGAATTGTAATGTTACATAAGACTGTCTTGCTGGAAGACTGTCTCTAGAGTCTCCATGTCCTTTGCTGCCTTTGAAGAATCAAGATGCCATATATCCTATAACCACACAGAAGTGAATTTTGCCAAAAATCTAAATGATTTTTGAGTCCTACAACCACAAGGAAATGAATTTTGGCAAAAATCTGAAGGATACTGGAAGCAGATCCTTCCCCAGTAAGTCTTTGCAGAGGACCCAGCTAAGTCATTTCCAGACCCTTGACTCAGAGAAATTGTGAAATAATGAATTTGTATAGTTTTAAGCCACTAAATTTGTTGTAATTTGTTACACAACACATAGAACTAACACAAAGGTTAACACACAAAAATCATATTTCTATATACTATATATAAACAATTGGAAATCAAACTTAAAAAAAAATTACCAAAGCCCTAAAAAATAAAATGTTTAGGCATAAGTTGAACAAAACATGTATAGGATGTGTGTGCTGAAACCACTAAAAGGTAATGAAAGAAACCAAATAAGACTCAAATAAGTGGAGAGACATATTCATAGGTTGGAAAACTCAACATAGTGAATACCAATTCTCCCCAAATTTCCCTATAGATGTATTGTAATTCCAGTTAAAATCCCTGCAGGGATTTTTGTAGCTACAGACAAGCTGATTCTAAAATTTATATGAAAAGGTAAAGGAACTAGTACAGGTAAGCAATTTGGCAAAGGAAGAATAAATTTGTAAGAATCATACTACTTGATTTTAAGACTTATAATAAATAGATATTTCTCCAAAGAAGACATACAGATGGCCAAAAAGCACATGAAAAGATGCTCAACATGACTAATTATTAGAGAAATGAAAATCAAATCTACAATGAGGTATCACCTTACACTGGTCAGAATGGCCATCATCAAAAAATCTACAAACAGGGACTTCCCTCGTGGTCCAGTGGGTAAGACTCTGCACTCCCAATGCAGAGGGCCCAGGTTCGATCACTGGTCAGGGAACTAGATCCTGCATGCATGCCACAAATAAGATCTGGCACAGCCAAAATAAATAAATAAATAAATAAATATTTTTTAAAAATCTGCAAACAATAAATGTTGGAGAGGGTGTGGAAAAAGGGAACCCTCCCACACTGTTGGTGGGAATGTAAATTGGTACAGCCGCTACAGAGAACAGTATGGAGGTTCCTTAAAAAACTAAAAACAGAGCTACCATATGACCCAGCAATCCCATTCCAGGGCATATACCTGGATAAAACCATAATTCAAAGTGATACATGCACCCCAATATTCACTGCAGCACTATTTACAATAGCCAAGCCATGGAAGCAATCTAAATGCCCATCGACAGATGAATGGATAAAGAAGATGGACTATTACTCAGCCATAAAAAAGAACAAAATAATGACATGTCCAGCAACATTGATGGACCTAGAGATCATCATACTGAGTGAAGTAAGTCAGACACAGAAAGACAAATATCATATGATATCGCTTATATGTGGAATCTAAAAAAAAGGGTACAAATGAACTTGTTTACAAAATAGAAGTAGAATCATGGATGCAGAAAACAAACTTATGGCTACCAGGGGATAAAGCAGGGGAGGGATAAATTGGGAGATTAGGACTGACATATACACACTACTGTATATAAAATGGATAACTAATAAGAACCTTCTGTATAGCACAGGGAACTCTACTCAATACTCTGTACTGGCCTATATGGGAAAAGAATTAAAAAAAAACAAAATAGCACTGCCAGACATAGAGAACAGATTTGTGGTTGGTAAGGGGGGGAGGTGGGGGAGGGATGGAATGGGTATTTGGGATTAGCAGATGCAAACTATTACATATAGAATGGATAAACAACAACAAATGATGTTGAAACAGTTAGATATTTGTATGAGAGAAATGAGCCTCAACCTAAGCTTTACACCATATACAAACTTAACTCTAAATACAACAGAGGTATAAGTGTAAAACCATAAAACTTTTAGAAGGAAATATGGGAGAAAGTCTGTGTGACCTTCAGTTAGACAAAGAGTTCCTGGACATGACACCAAAAGCACATTCCATTAAAAATTTTGAAAACTGGACTTCATCAAAATTAAAAACATTTGCTCTGTGAAAGATGTTAAGATAATGCAAAGACAAGCCATAGACTGGAATAAATTATTGGCACATTATATCTGACAAAGAACTGGTATCCAGAAACATAAAAATATGTTTAATGTCACTAGCCATTAGGGAAATTTAAATTAAAATCATGATGCAATTTCACTATATAATTATTAAATGGCTTTTAAAAAATTCTTGACAATACCAAGTGTTGGTGAGGATGTGGGACAATTGGAACTTTCATACAGTAGTGAGAATGCAAAATAGTAAAGACATACTTGAAAAAAGTTTGATAATTATTTTGCAAAGTCTAACACTAGAAAATAAGAACTTATGTTTACACAGAAACCTGTACAGAAATATTTATAGCCAAAATCGAAAGCAACCCAAGTGTCTTTCAATGGATAAATGGATTTTAAAAAAAACCTGTAGTACATCCATACAATGAAATACTACTCAGCAATAAAACGGAACAAACCACTGATATACACAGCTATTTGGATGAAGCTCAAAGACATCAGGCTGAGTGGAAGAAATCAGTCTCTAAAGGTTACAGACTGTATGATTCAATTTATATGACATTCTCAAAAAAGAGAAACCATAGCGATGGCAAACAGATCAGTGGTTGTCAAGGGTTAAGGATGGTGGGAGTTATGACCACAAAGTGATAGCACAAGAGATTTTGAGGGGTGGGCTGTGTATCATGGGATTATATGAATCACATGTGACAAAATTCCAACTGTACACTGAAAAATCCACTTTTACATGTTAAGTTAAAAAAGAAAATTTAAAAATAAATGTAAAAAACAGGCTAGACAGCAAAATGGAAAGACATTCAGAGAGAAGGGTGAGTCATTTGTTACCCTAATAAACCATACCATAAAGCTACATTACTTATGTTCTCTTCAGAATCCTGTAATCTATTCTCTCATCTTAACTTTGGCATCAGAAATACCATTAAACTCATGTGTAACAATTTTTACCTCTGACAATAATTAAGATTGTATATGCTCATATTGTCCATCCTGCGGGAAAATGATAGAGTAGTTAAAGCTCACATAATATGAAGATTAGATGAACTCCTAGAATTACTGTCAATTGTGAATGATAGGAACTAGAATCTATAATGTGTTTTATTTATGTCATATCTATTTGCTTATTCATTTATTTATTTAGGCCATATAACTTCTGATGCATTGACATGCATAAACTATGTGCTTCTTATATATAATATTATGCACTTAGCTTGTAAGTACTTAAAAAATCCAAAAGCATTGTATTCTCTTCTTGAGATTCAACTTGGTTTAGAGGACAGAATCTACATTCATATTTACCATTTGCTAACTGGATAATTTAGGATAAGTTTTCTGAGCTTCAGTTTTTTTTTTTTAATCAGTAGAATTAAAAATAATGATGCCTAACTTATCTATGTCAGAAAGTACATTTAAAGTTCAACTAAGTAAAATTACCTAAATTACTCTAAAATTGTAAAAACATTACTGTGCTATTTTTGATACAAAATGAGATAGTGTTTGGGGTACGTGTGTGTTTGTGCGTGCGCACGCACATACTCACTGAAATTTAAGGACACTGATATCTAAATCCCTTGAATAGCACATAGTAATCTTCCTTCTCCTGGAATTCTCCTTTTAATTTTCTATAATTTTTTTAACGTAGTATGGTTAGTTGTTTGCTCATAAATTGAAGACTTCAAAAGACTATTTCCTATCATCAGATACTCAGTCTCCTCCATTTCCAAAATATCTATGGCTAAATGGCTTAGAAGGGAGCCTATTAGCAATGATTTGGATGGTAAATATTTTTGCACTACAAGGAGCTATTCAACTACATATATGTCATGCCAGGGCAATTTTAATGCAGTAAGGTATAGAACCAGATGGGGCTACTGAAAAATAATCATTTGATGTGAAGGATATTTTGGATCATTTTATTTTTCTCATAGGAAGGTGTGTCTGATGATATGGCAAGCAAACTACGTTTGCAGAGTGACTTCACAAATTGGAAACTTAGAAATGAGAGGTTAACACTAGGATTAAGTGATTGTTTACAAGTTCTGTTTTGTTTTTTGTTTTTTTACCTGTATTAAGAAATACAGCAATGTGCTAGATCCCATGTCATCTTGGTATTTACATATACCTGCATTGTTTTCAGTTTTCTGAACTGTCAGTAATGTCAGCAGGGAAATAGGGAACAAATAGTGGCCAGCTCCTTGTGAAGCTTTTTCTCTGGAAATGTATTGGTAAGTTCCGATTTTTGGGGTGTTCTAAGTACCTTACACATAGCAAAGAACACAGGCTTCTACTTGAAAATTTATTTATCTTTTTCAGGGACTGAATTCTGCTAACAGTATTCCACTAAGAAAAGACTTCTCATATGTGAATTGCTGCCTCATTCTTGGCCCTTTATAACCTGTTTTTATTTACAGTTTCAGTAAGGGCTACTGACTAAATGCTCCTATTTCTGAGTGTGAACTGCTGAACAGGCCATTTAAAGGGAATGCCTAAGACCTGGTCAAAGTAAATTTTACTTATACTATTTATGAGAGTGGAAGAGTTAAAAGGGTTAAGGGATTAAATAACGTGATCTGACATCATTGATTTTGCCAATCTCAGCTTCATCTTCCCCTTAGTATACAAATTATTCTTGAAGTAAGAAAGAAAGAAGAGAAAATACTTACTCTGATATGTGTGTGCATGTATATGTGTATCTCCATATTGTCTACTTAGTCGATTGTCACAGAATATGGATTTGCCCTTATTAGGTAAGATAGAATAGCTTTACCCCTGCTAATTACTAGAGTGTGATTTTGAACTCTTTGCTCGCCTTTCTTTAAATCTTACCCTTTTGTGGTTATTATTCCCATTTGTACCTTCTTGGAAGATCTGTTAGTGAAAAACCTCAGGCTGAGAAATTATATTTTTGTTACATGTGAAGGAATGTACTATCAGGCAGCTTACCCTCAAAACATTAAAATTTGTTGTCTTTATCTAAACCTATAGATGAATAGATAGATAGATAGATAGATAGATAGATAGATAGACAGACAGACAGACAGACAGACAGACAGACAGATAGATAGACAGACAAGGCATCTATAGTAAAATATTTACAATTATTCAAACTAGATGTTGTTAATCACTATGCTGTTCTTTCAGTTTTCCTATACATCTGAAATCTCATAATAGAAGTTCAGAGAAAAATCATCTTTAGATCAAGCCAGGCTGCCAGACACCTGTGTATTCAGATCATATTGCTTTGGACTTTTTCAGAACTGATTTTATATTTAATAAACTGTTGACTGCATTTATTGTAGGGATATATAAAATGATCTCCTACATCAGCTAGTGTTCCCTTCATGAGGACCCATGGGAGAAATTTCTCATAGGTCAGAGAATCAGGAAACATTTTGTTTTTATCTTTTGCAGACTGTGACTCTTGTAAAAGAATCTGTCTTTTACATTGCTTTCATGGTTAGGAAGTTCAGAGTCAAATTTAAAACCTGTCCTCAGTATTTGGCAATGCCTTAAGGGTAGGAAATTTATATCTTAACCTTTTTAAGATTTATCTGGAAATGTGTTCCATATCCCTATTTCTCTTATATACTCATTTTTTTTAATATACTCATTTTAAACTAAGTAATTCATGCATTTTTGTTAGATACCACAATACTTTTTGAAAATGAGACAGCTAAAAATAATTTTTAAAGATTTGTGTGTATGTGTGAGAAAGAGAGAGAGAAATAGAGACACAGAGAGAGAAAGAGAGACAGTGTATGTGTGTATGAATTGGTTTGGGTTATAGGCACCATTTCTCTACTTTCTTTTCATACCTGAACCATCTAGCACTTATACATCTATCATGATGATCTCAAAACCTTCCTATACTATCTAGTTCCTATCCCCATTAACCAATACATGAAAGATCTTTATCATCTAAATGAGCACCTACTATATATACAAAATTTTATTAGGCTTTCTAGTAATGAGAATTGCTCATATAGATGTGTAAGCCATAAGTGTCATAGATTATATACTTTCAGATTTGATAGTAAAATACAGTAGCTCTATAATAATAAAAAGGTAAACAACTGGAGAATGATTATAAAGTAACATATTAATGCACTGCTTTGTAAGCTTTAAAGGGATGTGGAATAGTCAGATAAGAAGCATATTAGTTTGTTAGGGCTGCCGTAAGAAAATGCCACAAACTAGGTGGCTTAAACAGTAGAAAAATTTTTCTCACAGTTATGGAGGCTTACAGTCCAAGATCAAGGCTTCTGCAGGTTGGTTTCTTCTGAGGGCTATAAGGGAAGAATGTGTTCCATCTACAAGCCTATCTCTTTAGCTTGTAGATGTCTGCTGCTCTCGACTGCTTTTTTTTACATGGTCATTCCTCTGTGCAGAAGCACCCATAGTGTCTCTCTGTATGTCCAAATTTCCTCTCTTTATAAGGACACCAGTCAGACTGGATTAGGGTCCACCCCAATAGCCTCCTCTGAACTTAATCACCTCTTAAATGGTACTATTTCCAGATACAGTCACTTCCTGAGGTGTTGGGGATTAGGCCTTCAACATATGAATTTTGGAGGGACACAATGCAGCCCAGAACAGGAAACCTATAATGTGAGGAAGTGGTGATGTTGGGGTGAGAGAGTAATGTAAATCATGGACAGCGGAGAGCAAAGTCATCTCAAGATGGCACTGTACACTTATATACACTGTGATATAAGTGAATGTAATACTTAGAGTGTTCTTTTTTTTTTTCACACCCACCACCCCGCCGCTTTCCCCACTTGGTGTCCATATATTTCTTCCCTACATCTGTGTCTCAATTTCTGCCTTGCAAACCAGTTCATCTGTACCACTTTTCTAGGTTCCACATATATGCGTTAATATACGATATTTGTTTTTCTCTTTCTGACTTACTTCACTCTGTATGACAGTCTCTAGATATATCCACGTCTCAACAAATGACCCAATTACGTTCCTTTTTATGGCTGAGTAATATTCCATTGTAGATATGTACCACATCTTCTTTATCCATTCGTCTGTCGATGGGCATTTAAGTTGCTTCCATGACCTGGCTATTGTAAATAGTGCTGCAATGAACATTGGGGTGCATGTGTCTTTTTGAATTATGCTTTTCTCTGGGTATATGCCCAGTAGTGGGATTGCTGGGTCATATGGTAATTCTATTTTTAGTTTTTGAAGGAACCTCCATACTGTTCTCCATAGTGGCTGTATCAAGTTACATTCCCACTGACAGTGCAAGAGGGTTCCCTTTTCTCCACACCCTCTCCAGCATGTGTTGTTTGTAGATTTTCTGATGATGCCCATTCTAACTGGTGTGAGGTGATACCTCATTGTAGTTTTGATTTGCATTTCTCTAATAATTAGTGATGTTGAGCAGCTTTTCATGTGCTTCTTGGCCATCTGTATGTGTTCTTTGGAGAAATGTCTATTTAGGGCTTCTGCCCATTTTTGGATTGGGTTTGTTTTTTTTATCTTGAGCTGCATGAGTTGTTTATATATTTTGGAGATTAATCCTTTGTCCATTGATTCGTTTGCAAATATTTTCTCCCATTCTGAGGGTTGTCTTTTCGTCTTGTTTATGGTTTCCTTTGCTGTGCAAAAGCTTTGAAGTTTCACTAGGTCCCATTTGTTTATTTTTGTTTTTATTTCCATTACTCTAGGAGGTGGATCAAAAATGATCTTGCTGTGATTTATGTCAAAGAGTGTTCTTCCTATGTTTTCCTCTAAGAGTTTTATAGTGTCCGGTCTTACATTTAGGTCTCTAATCCATTTTGAGTTTATTTTTGTGTATGGTGTTAGGGAGTGCTCTAATTTCATTCTTTTACATGTAGCTGTCCAGTCTTCCCAGCACCACTTATTGAAGAGGCTGTCTTTTCTCCATTGTATATCCTTGGCTCCTCTGTCATAGATTAGTTGACCATAGGTGTGTGGGTTTATCTCTGGGCTTTCTACCTTGTTCCATTGATCTATGTTTCTGTTTTTGTGCCAGGACCATATTGTCTTGATTACTGTAGCTTTGTAGTAGAGTCTGAAGTCAGGGAGTCTGATTCCTCCAGCTCTGTTTTTTTCCCTCAAGATTGCTTTGGCTATTCGGGGTCTTTTGTGTCTCCATACAAATTTTAAGATTTTTTGTTCTAGTTCCGTAAAGAATGCCATTGGTAATTTGATAGGGATTGCACTGACTCTGTAAATTGCTTTGGGTAGTATAGTCATTTTCACAATATTGATTCTTCCAATCCAAGAACATAGTATATCTCTCCATCTGTTGGTATCATCTTTAATTTCTTTCATCAGTGTCTTATAGTTTTCTGCATACAGGTCTTTTGTTTCCCTAGGTAGGTTTATTCCTAGGTATTTTATTCTTTTTGTTGCCATGGTAAATGGAAGTGTTTCCTTAATTTCTCTTTCAGATTTTTCATCATTAGTGTATAGGAATGCAAGAGATTTCTGTACATTAATTTTGTATCCTGCAACTTTACCAAATTCATTGATTAGCTCTAGTAGTTTTCTGGAGGCATCTTTAAGATTCTCTATGTATACTATCATGTCATTTGTAAACAGTGACAGTTTTACTTCTTCTTTTCCCATTGTATTCCTTTTATTTCTTTTTCTTCTCTGATTACCGTGGCTAGGACTTCCAAAACTATGTTGAATAATAGTGGTGAGAGTGGACATCCTTGTCTTGTTCCTGATCTTAGAGGAAATGCTTTCAGTTTTTCACCATTGAGAATGATGTTTGCTGTGGGTTTGTCGTATATGGCCTTTATTATGTTGAGGTAGGTTCCCTCTATGCCCGCTTTCTGGAGAGTTTTTATCATAAATGCATGTTGAATTTTGTCAAAAGCTTTTTATGCATCTATTGAAATGGTCATATGGTTTTTATTCTTCAATTTGTTAATATGGTGTATCACATTGATTGATTTGCATATATTGAAGAATCCTTGCATCCCTGGGATAAATCCCACTTGATCATGGTGTATGATCCTTTGAATGTGCTGTTGGATTCTGTTTGCTAGTATTTTGTTGAGGATTTTTGCATCTATATTCATGAGTGATATTGGTCTGTAATTTTCTTTTTTTGTAGTATCTTTGTCTGGTTTTGGTATCAGGGTGATGGTGGCCTCAGAGAATGAGTATTTGAGTGTTCCTTCCTCTGCAATTTTTTGGAAGAGTTTGAGAAGAATGGGTGTTAGCTCTTCTCTAAATGTTTGATAGTATTCACCTGTGGAGCCATCTGGTCCTGGACTTTTGTTTGTTGGAAGATTTTTAATCACAGTTTCAATTTCATTACTTGTGATTGGTCTGTTCATATTTTCTATTTCTTCCTGGTTCAGTCTTGGAAGGTTATACCTTTCTAAGAATTTGTCCATTTCTTCCAGGTTGTCCATTTATTGGCATAGAGTCGCTTGTAGTAGTCTCTTAGGATGCTTTGTATTTCTGTGGTGTCTATTGTAACTTCTCCTTTTTCATTTGTAATTTTATTGATTTGAGTTCTCTCCCTCTTTTTCTTGATGAGTCTGGAGGATGGTTTATCAATTTTGCTAAAATTTTTTTTTATCAAAATTTCTGATAAAATATTCTTTATCTTCTCAAAGAACCAGCTTTTAGTTTTATTGATCTTTGCTATTGTTTTCTTTCTTTTTAGTTCATTTATTTCTTCTCTGATCTTTATGATTTCTTTCCTTCTGCTAACTTTGGGTTTTGTTTCTTCTTCTTTCTCTCATTCCTTTAGGTGTAAGGTTAGATTGTTTATTTGAGATTTTTCTTGTTTCTTGAGGTAGGCTTGTATAGCTATAAACTTCCCTCTTAGAACTGCTTTTGCTGCATCCCATAGGTTTTGGATCATCGTGTTTTCATTGTCATTTGTCTCTAGGTATTTTTTGATTTCTTGTTTGATTTCTTCAGTGATCTCTTGGTTACTTAGTAACGTATTGTTTAGCCTCCATGTGTTTGTGTTTTTTACGGGTTTTTTTTCCCCTGTAATTGATTTCTAATCTCATAGCGTTGTGGTCAGAAAAGATGCTTGATATGATTTCAATTTTCTTAAATTTCCTGAGGTTTGATTTGTGACCCAATATGTGATCTATCCTGGAGAATGTTCTGTGTGCACTTGAGAAGAAAGTGTAATCTGCTGTTTTTGGATGGAATGTCCTATAAATATCAATTAAATCTATCTGGTCTATTGTGTCATTTAAAGCTTCTGTTTCCTTATTTATTTTCATTTTGGATGATCTGTCCATTGGTGTAAGTGAGGTGTTAAAGTCCCCCACTATTATTGTATTACTGTCGATTTCCTCTTTTATAGCTCTTAGCAGTTGCCTTATGTATTGAGGTGCTCCTATGTTTGGTGCATATATATTTATAATTGTTATATCTTTTTCTTGGATTGATCCCCTGATCATTATGTAGTGTCCTTCCTTGTCTCTTGTAACATTCTTTATTTTAAAGTCGATTTTATGTCATATGAATATTGCTATGCCAGCTTTCTTTTGATTTTCATTTGCATGGAATGTCTTTTTCCATACCCCCACTTCCAGTCTGAATGTGCCCCTAGTTCTGAAGTGGGACTCTTGTAGACAGCATACATATGGTTCTTGTTTTTGTATCCATTCAGCAAGCCTGTGTCTTTTGGTTGGAGCATTTAATCCATTCACGTTTAACGTAATTATTTATATGTATGTTCCTATTACCATTTTCTTAATTGTTTGGGGTTTGTTTTGTAGGTCCTTTTCTTCTCTTGTGTTTCCCACTTAAAGAATTTCCTTTAGCGTTTGTTGTAGAGCTGGTTTGGTGGTGCTGAATTCTCTTAGCTTTTGCTTGTCTGTAAAGCTTTCGGTTTCTCCATTGAATCTGAATGAGATCCTTGCCGGGTAGAGTAATCTTGGTTGTAGTTTTTTCCCTTTCATCACTTTAAGTATATCATGCCACTCCCTTCTGGCTTGTAGAGTTTCTACTGAGAAATCAGGTGTTAACCTTATGGTAGTTCCCTTGTATGTTATTTGTCATTTTTCCCTTGCTGCTTTCAATAATTTTTCTTTGTCTTTAATTTTTGCCAATTTGATTACTATATGTCATGGCGTGTTTCTCCTTAGGTTTATCCTGTATGGGACTCAGCACTTCCTGGACTTGGGTAGCTATTTCCTTTTCCATGTTAGGGAAGTTTTCTCCTATAATCTCTTCAAATACTTTCTCTGGTCCTTTCTCTCTCTCTTCTCCTTCTGGGACCCCTATAATATGAATGTTGTTGCATTTAATGTTGTCCCAGAGGTCTCTTAGGCTGTCTTCATTTCTTTTCATTCTTTTTTCTTTATTCTGTTCTGCAGCAGTGAATTCCACCATTCTGTCTTCCAGGTCACTTATCCGTTCTTCTGCCTCAGTTATTTTGCTATTGATTCCTTCTAGTGTAGCTTTCATTTCAGTTATTGTATTGTTCATCTCTGTTTGTTTGTTCTTTAATTCTTCTAGGTCTTTGTTAAACATTTCTTGCATCTTCTCGATCTTTGCCTCCATTGTTTTTCCGAGGTCCTGGGTCATCTTCACTATCATTATTCTGAATTATTTTTCTGGATGGTTGCCTATCTCCACTTCATTTAGTTGTTTTTCTGGGGTTTTATCTTGTTCCTTCATCTGGTATATAGCCCTCTGCCTTTTCATCTTGTCTCTCTTTCTGTGAATGTGGTTTTTGTTCCACAGGCTGCAGGATTGTAGTTCTTCTTGTTTCTGCTGTCTGCCCTCTCAGCGTGTTCTTTACTAACATTAAATTTAGTATCATCTAAATATTAGGGAATTCCCTGGAGGTCCAGTGGTTAGGACTCTGCGCTTTCACTACTGAGGGCCTTGGTTCTCACCCTGGTTGGGGAACTATGATCCTGCGAGCTGCATGACACAGCCTAAAAAAAGTTTTTAAAAATTAAAAAAAAATTATTAAAGGCATTAATGAAAGAGTAGCCAAAAATAAGCAAGATTCCAAGGTAAGACAATAATCACTAATTACTTATTCCACTAATTAATTAAAATAATAAACTTATTTTAAATAATAATGAAATATGAGATCAAGTATGAACACTGGTGAGTATATTCCAGTCTTTGGGGAATAGGAAACTACACAAGTTTTCTGTGGTTTCTATTAAAAAAAGAATAGTATAATGACCTATTATGATACTTCATGATTATTTTTCTAAAAATAAATTAATATAATTTGTTAAATATTTTATTGAGATGATACATATGTCATCTTTATTTCATATAGATGGATAGCATGACATTTTCAATTGGTTTACTCAAATGTGAATACAGTACTAATTAGAGGAAAAAGAAGAAGACTGAATGCTATAAATAATGATAGTATTAGGACAGCACTTGATTAGGAATAAGAAAGAATTTTTTTTTGGCCACACTGAGTGGTTTGCAGAATCTTATTTCCCTGACCAGGGATTGTATCTGTGCCCCTTGCAATGGAAGTGGAGTCCTAAGCACTGGACTGCCAGGGAATTCCCAAGATAGAATTTTTTCCTGTGGAATATATTCCTTAGTTCTGAGGTCTTGGTCAAGTTAGGTAACTGCTCTGAACCTCCCTTTCCTTAGTTATAAAATGAGGAGAATACTATGAGATGTATTTATGAGTAGTATTCATTCAATCATTCAACAAATAGTCATACACACCTGCTGTGTACCACTGTTTTAGGCAATGAAGATAGAACACGAAGGGAAACAACCATAGTTTTCATGGACTGTACATTGTGGCAGGAGAAACTGACAATAGCAAAACAAACATGTAATTCCATAAGAGGTTGACAAGTACGAGAAAGGGAAATAAAGCATAGTAAGGGAATGGAGAATGAGGTGCTATTCTAGAAACAGAGTAAATGAAAACATATGTGTTAAATGCACAATGGAACAACAAACTGCAGAAACAAGCATATTGTATTTACTACCCATTTTGGTCCAATTTAAAATACCTGCCAAATTTTAATATTTTTAAAACAAATATTTGAAACTTTCATATGAAAGTAGTATGTGTTTATAATTAAATGTATAGAACTACTTATAACACGGATAGTCTTTTATTTTACTATCTAAAATTAATATCAAACAGTTTCTCTATTTGGGAATCTGAAGTGCTATTCAATTAGAATAAAGATGTGTTACTCTAATTTTTAAATGTTTAAACATTTTCATATGATAATCTGATAATGATAGATTCTGACTAGATATTTTTCTAAAAAAGAAGAAGGCAAGGAGAATTCTGTAGTTCATGTTATTATGGTATTTAAATTTGGAGTAATAAATAGTCCAAATGGAGAATGAAAGAAAATCCCAGTTTGACAATCACCATATATATTTTAAGTTGTACATTTCTATTGATATTCATTTTTTACACTTTAGGAGCATTTGTAACGGGTAGATTTTTTTAAAGACCTGACCATTTATTGAAAAGTTGGTTTACTATTTGATTCTATCATGGCTGTATAACAAAGATCTAAAAATGTTAATTTGCATGGTTTTGCTTCAATGGAAACAGACTAAGTTTTTACAAGTTACAACCACTGTAATGGTTCCATTGATGAGAGTAAAGAAATGGTCTTGGTGAAATAAAAAGATGAAGAAAGCACAGATTTTAATCATTTTGTAATGCTATTCAAAGGTGTCTAAAACTCTGTAGCAATAAGATAGTAGTATTTTCTACTGGTATCTTTTAATTTTTTTTGTTTTTCAAACGGGAGACATTTGATTATACTATGGAAAGAATAATAATTTAGTTCATCTTTGGTTCCTTCAAGTGCTGTATAGGGTGAGGAAATTTTACTATTAAATTATGTATTTTCAAATTGTTTTTTGTTTATGCTCTTCTAAAACTGGATTTTGCTTGTGTGGGTGGTGCTTTCTTTTTCCTGCTTTCCTTGTTTTTTTCCTCTATCTTCAACAGTTTCGTTTAACAGTTTTAAAAGACATTTTCCAAAGTTTCACGGACATACGCTTAACATATATAATTAACGTCTTTCCAGTAGGAAAATACAATGACAGTATAAGGGTAGGTATACACTACTAAAAAGTTTTTCCCCTCCTACTGCCTGTTTTTTAACAAGAAAATATGCCTGAAGTATTCAGTGAACAAGAACAAAAGCAATTAAAATCAGAGATCTTCTGTTGAGGAATACAAATGCTAAGTTTTCCTTTAACTTTATGAGTCAAGTAAGTTATGAGTTTACTATGCAAGCACCTAGAAAATTAGAAGTGCTTGGATATTATCTGAACTATTTTCCAAATGAAGTTCCTTCCAACTACTTGGGCATTACTCAAGTCAATATAAAGTATTTTTTACTGTCCAAATAACTTACTATTGCAGATTCATGAAAAACATACAATATCAAGGCAACCACCATTGTATTTTTAGGGACTGGAAAAGCAGGTCAACTCACAAAATGTGACTCATTAATCAGAATTTTCAATTTAAGACTTAAATTGTAAGACAATTTAAAAAGGTTATCAGTCAACATAAGCGGCCTTATTTTAAATAAACAAGTTCATAGCACTTAAATTACCACCTTGTAATTGTAGAATGAAACTGGTGTCCCGTGAGTAGGATGATTTAATTAGGATTGAAAGCTTTGGGTTGCCAGTCTTGAGAAATGAGTTTGAAATACACAAAATTTTAGTAGCAAATTATTTTAGTAGCAAATTAAAGAAATATATTTAGGTGATAAAGAAGTAGTATGGTGGATGAAAAGGAAGGAAGGTAGAAGAATTGGAAGTGTTAGATATCAAAAGAGAAAGAACTATTTGTTTCTTCTAAAATGAAAGGTTAAACTTCCAGCCTGTCTTAAGAAAATTTGGAAAATTTTCCAGTGGCAAATTAGGAGTAAAGTCCAACTGGTGCTCCCTCTAGTCATTAGTGCTGCTTAATAATTTCTCAGAGTAACTGTTAGTGTCATCTTCTCTTATGTCATATACATCAACACACACACAGACATTTAAAATGCATAGTAAATGCTACTTTCATAAAGACTAAATTCTGATGGAAGTTCCTCAGATTAGTCTTTTCACTTTCCAGTAACCATATTAAGTAAAGGAACTAAATTCAACAATGTACTATCATATACGGTGTAGGCATTTGGTTACTGATAAACACATTTAAATAAAGATAAAATTAAGGTGTCTGTTGAGTGTACACATCTCTTAACGGTGACTGTGTAAAGAAATATACAATAATAAAAACAAATTAACTAAATTATATATAAAAATTATAATCAAAAAGATAAAAGTGATTTAGGAAGTTCAACATAAACCTATTGTTTTCTTTAATTCTTTAGCTAAGATTCAATCTTATGTGCTAAACTGAAGGTTCTTCTAACTTGCTAGATAACCATTTACCTTTTCTGAAAATAATGCATGTACATGTTGGTCAATATTTACTGAAGGTTTACTATCTATAAAGCATTGGTATTGGCTATTAGTCACCTTGGTTTTTATCTATCCAATTGAAAAATGAGGATGAGTGTCCAATGATTTGAAAACTCACAGCTACATAGCAAAAAACAAGTGGTGTGAATGTTTATAGAAGCTTTATTCATAGCAGCCCCAAATTGGAAGCAACCAAGATGTCCTTCAATAGGTGAATGGATAAACAAACTAAGGTACATTCATATAATGAAATATTATTCAAGGATTAAAATAAATAAGCTGTCACAGCATGAAAACACATGGATGAATCCTAAATATATTTTGATAAGTGAAAGGAGCCAGTCAGAAAGAGCTATATATTTTAGGGTTCCAGTTTTTTGACATTATGTAAAAAGCAAAACTAGAGATGGTAAAAAGATCAGTGATTTTAGGGTTTGGAGGGGAGGGCAGTGCTGAATAGGTGAAGCCAGAAAAATTTTAGGGTGGTGAAACTGTTCTGTATAATGCTTCAATGTTGGAGGCATGACACAATGCATTTGTCAAAGTCCACAGAATTTTACAGCACAAAGAGTTAACCTTCATGCATGAAAATTTAAAAATATTTAGGCAGTCAGGGGAATCCCACGAGGAAATGCAGAAGGTCACAAAAATAATCTAACTACATTATAAATGTATGAAATAACCTCACTGATGGAGGTGAGGGGAAAAGGTGCTGACCTAAGTAACTTTGAAAATGAGTGAACTGTAGGAGTAGAGGTAAAGGAACCTGAACTTTAGTACTGTATTCTAATTGATAAAATTATTTCCCACAGGGGTACAAGTGAACAATTCTGATATGGATATAGATGATACAGATATAGATATCTCTTGGAATTGAACAATTAAATAAATAAATGTTTAATGGTAAGAGTCGGATTTCTCACTGTTGGAGTAGGAGGTTACAGATAAGCAAGAGGAAGACAATGATCTATGTGGTGGTAGATTAGAGTTGGAGACTTCTTTATGAATTCATGTTTAGTTTAATATAGATACAGATGGTTAAATATAGAAATATTTACAGATATGTGTATATATACAATTGGTATACACATATATTTCCTTGCTGTGCAGTTGAAAAGACCTAGAAGCAACAACACCCCAGTATCAAGAATTCACAGGGTCCAGATATTGGTTTCTAATACCATTCTCCAATAAAAGGAACCAGGACTCCATAGAGAAATGTATGATTCCAGGACTGGGGCTGGAAATATACAAGGTGAGCTGGAAACAGTTCATATTGTCAGAAAATAAGAAAGTGCCAAAATTGGGAGATTGGGATTGACATATATACACTAATATGTATAAAACAGATAACTAATAAATAAAATAAAATTCTAAAAAGGAGAGATAATGAGCACCTTGGCTACAGTCATGTGGATGAACTGAAGGAAGGTGAGAGCATGGATTCCATGGCTATTTAGAAAGTTAAGTCACCTGGATTTACTGAGTAAATGGGGAGGAAACCAGAAACCAAAAACCAAAAACAAAATGGAAAGAGTCTAGCATGACACTCAAGTTTCTGGTTTGAATAGGAGCAGGTTCCAGCCTATGAAAACTGACTTGCAAATGCTCAGCAACATGTAGTGTGCAATTGGTGTGTAATGTTGACTCACTACCTTTGTACAATGAGCACTAGGGATGTCAGGTGATGTTTTCTGACTTGAACTCCTTGGTAGGTGCGATATGTCTTCAGTGATTAGGACCTTCCCTAGGGCTCACTAACATCCAAATTATTTCAATCAAGAGACAGAGACCTCCAAGGGTTGGGAGGGGTAGATAGGTGGAACACAGGATTTTTAGGCAGTGTAACTACTCTGATATTATAATGGTGGATACAAGTTACATATTTGTTCAAATACATAGCATGCACAATAGTAAAAGTGGACCCTAATGTAAACTATGAACTTTGGGTAATAATGATGTGCCAATCTAGGTTCATCAGGTGTCACAAATGTACCACTTTGAGGGGAATGTTAATAATGGGGGAAGCTATGTATGTTTTGTGGGTACAGGGTATATGAGAAATCTCTGTACCTTCCACTCATTTTTGCTGTGAACCTAAAACTGCTCTAAAAGTAAAATCAAATTGAAAAAAGACAGCTGCCAAGTAAAAAAAAAAAAAAAAAAAAAAGAAAAAGAAAGTGCCAAACACACACACACACACATACAATTGGAGCAACAAGATAAATAAAATAGTGTTGCATTATAACCCAAAGTATAAAATAAATATGCATGAGTCCATACTGATACAAATAAATGATTGTATAAATAAATGGGGAAAAGAGAAAACTCTCTAGACAAAGGAATTTCCAATAAACTATGCAGATATTCCATTCTCAAGGAGGCATAGCACAACTCCCTACCCTTCCAGTGTGTATTATGCCTACTGACTTCTGTCCAAAGATTACAACATGGGAAGAGTGAAAAAGAGAATACAGTGGAGAAACCTGACAAATATTACCTGAGTTAGATGATTAAGGTCAACATCATCAGTGGTAAGTCATGTTGATAGTACATATCCTAGATATGATGTGATAAAAATGGTTCTTCACCTTTGTGATTTTCCCCCAACATATAATTCTACTCTAATAATGATTTAAAAATCAGACAAATCCCATTAGACACATACTCTACAAAATATCTGACCAGTATGTCTCAAAAATATCAAGGTCATTAAAAACAAGGGAAGTCTGAGAAATTTTCACAGCCAAGAGGAGGACACATGATGACCAAACTTAATATGGTATCCTGGACAGTATCCTAGAAAAGGAAAAGGGCATTAGGTAAAAACCAAATAAATCTGAATAAAATATGGACTTTAATTAATAGTAATGAATCAATATTTGTTCACTAATTGAGACAAATGTGCCATACTAATGTATGATGTAAATAAAAGTGGAAACTGGCTGTGGAGTATATGGGAACTCTTTGTACTATCTTCACAAATGTTCTATGAATCTAAAATTGTCCTAAAATTAAAAAAAAAAAAAATTTAAGTAGTTTCACAAGCTCAAGTTGTTACAAACATACTAATTTCCAGTAACTGCATATAAAACTGGTTCATCTTTTTTTTTTAAGTATAGTTGATTTACAATATTATATTAGTTTCAGGTGTACAACACAGTAATTTAACATTTTTATAGATTACACTCCATATTAAGTTATTATAAAATATTGGCTATATTGCCCATGCTGTACATTATATCATTTTAACTTATTTTATGCTTAGGGGTTTGTACCTCTTAAACCCCTTCACTTATTTTGCCCTTCCCCCCACCCTTCTCCCCTCTGGTAACCACTAATTTGTTCTCTGTATCTGAGTCTGTTTCTGTGTTGTTATAGTAACTCATTTGTCTTATTTTTTAGATTCCACATATAAGTGAAAACATACAGTATTTGTCTTTCTCTGACTTATCCCATGAAGCATTATACCCTCCAGATCCATTCATGTTGTTGCAAATAGCGAAATTTCATTCTTTTTTATGACTGAGTAATCTGTTGCATTTCTATACACTAATAATGAACTATCAGAAAGAGAAATCAATAAAACATTTACAATCCCATTTACAATCACATCAAAGAGAATAAAATACCTAGGAAGAAATTTAATGAAGGAGATAGATGAAAGACCTATAATCTGAAAACTATAAGACATTAATGAAGGAACTTGAAGACAATACAAATAAATGGAAAGGTATCCCGTTTTCATAGATTGGAAGAATTAATATTGTTAAAATATCCATACTACGCAAAGCAATCTACAGATTTAATGCAATCCCTATCAAAATATTCATTACGTATTTCACAGATCTAGAATAAATAATCCTAAAATTTTCATGGAAACACAAAGACCCTGAATAGACAAGACAATCTTGAGAAAGAAAAACAGCTGAAGGAATCACGCTCCCTGACTTCAGACTATACTACAAAGCTACAGTAATCAAAACAGTATAGTTTTGGCACAAAAACAGACACATAGATCAATGGAACAGAATAGAGAGCCCAAGGACAGGAATAAAAACACAGACGTAGAGAATGGACTTGAGGACATGGGGAGGGGGAAGGGTAAGCTGGGACAAAGTGAGAGAGTGGCATGGACATATATACACTACCAAATGTAAAATAGATAGCTAGTGGGAAGCAGCTGCATAGCACAGGGAGATCAGCTCAGTGCTTTGTGTCCACCTAGAGGGATGGGATAGGGAGGGTGTGAGGGAGACGCAAGAGGGAGGAGATATGGGGATATATGTATACGTATAGCTGATTCACTTTGTTATACAGCAGAAACTAACATACCATTGTAAAGCAGTTATACTCCAATAAAGATGTTAAAACACACACACACACACACACACACACACACACACACACACACACAATAGAGAGCCCAGAAATAAACCCATGCTTACATAGTCAATTAATTTATGACAAAGGAGAAAAGAATATACAATGGGGAAAAGAGAGTTTCTTCAATTAGTGGTGTTGGAAAAACTGAATAGCTACATGTAAAAGAATAAAATTAGAACATTTTCTCAAACCATACACAAAAATAAATTCAAAATGGATTAAAGACCTAAATGTACGGGCTTCCCTGGTGGTGCAGTGGTTGAGAATCTGCCTGCCAATGCAGGGGACATGGGTTCGAGCCCTGGTCTGGGAAGATCCCACATGTCGGGGAGCAACTGGGCCCGTGAGCCACAACTACCGAGCCTGTGTGTCTGGAGCCTGTGCTCCGCAACAAGAGAGGCCACGATAGTGAGAGATCCACGCACCGCGATGAAGAGTGGCCCCCACTCGCCACAACTAGAGAAAGCCCTCACACAGAAATGAAGACCCAGCACAGCCAGAAAAATAAATAAATAAATAAATAAATAAAAACCCATTAAAAAAAAAAAAAGGCCTAAATGTAAGACCTGAAATTATAAAAGTCCTAGAAGAAAACATAGGCAGTATGTTCTTTGACACAGGTCTTAGTAATATATATATATATTTTGGTTCTGTCTTCTCAAGCGAGGAAACACAAGCAAAAATAATCAAATAGAACCTAATCAAACTTAAAAAAAATTTCATGGAGAAGGAAACCATCAACAAACGAAAAGGCAACCTACTAAATGGGAGAAGATATTTGCAAAGATATGTCTGATAAGGGGTTAATAACCAAAGTATATAAAGAACTCATACAACTCAATATTAAAAAAAAAAGAAAAAATTAAAATGGGCAGAGGACCTGAATAGGCATTTTTCCAAAGAAGACACACAGATGGCTAACAAGCACATGAAAAGATGCTCAACATCACTAATCATCAGTGAAATGTAAATCAAAACTACAATGAGATATAACCTCACACCTGTCAGAATGGTTAGAGTCAAAAAGACAAGAAATATCCAGTGTTGGTGAAGATGTGGAGAAAAGTGAGCCTTAGTACACTGTTGGTGGAAATTTAAGTTAATACAGCCACTATGGAAAACAGTATGGAGGTTCCTAAAAAGATTAAAAACAGAACTACCGTATGACTCAGCTATTCCACTCCTGGGTATATATCCAAGGAAAATAAGAACACTAATTTGAAAAGATATGTGCACCCCAATGTTTGTAGCAGCATTATTGATGATAGCTAAAACATAGAAGCACACTAAGTGTCCATCAACAGATAACTGGATAAAGAACATGTGGTACATATATACAATGGTTCATCTTTTTTAGAAGAAGAATATTTGACTCTGAAACAAAAACATACCAATTTCAAAAACTATATCTGTCCAAGGAAATTCTCTAATTCTTATGTCAACTCAGTAACACCGAATTCAGAGGACAATTGCACATATTTGAAACAACTCTAAATTTATCAAGTTCAGCAAAGCATTCTTCAAATTCAAGTATTTTGTGCAGCTTCAAGATTGACATAACACTGTTTCTTGCAATTACACCTGTAAACTGATTCATGTTGAAAAGTGTGCAAAATCATTTTTATTGATTTGTATTATTAAAAGTTTATGAAAAATTTCAATTTCAACCTAAACTCTTGTAACTGTCCACATAGATCACAAATAAGTTTTTCTTTTCTTGGAGCTTCAGATTTACTTAGTTTATGTGCCATATGATATTTGCAAGACAATGTTAACACATACTGCCATTTTTTTGTCTTTGTTGAGTATCTGGCAAGCATCTCTTTTATTTCCTGAAAATTATCAGTTGGAGTTAACAATACAGTAAATTTTTAATGAATACTTTCCACAATTTAGTCAAAGAGCACTGTTAAAGAACATGACATCTTTAAGTTCGTTGTATTCTATTTCTCTCAACAGTTCCATAAATGGATGATGTTCCATAACATTAACATGTATATACAAACGATTTTAACAAGTATATCCGTGACATTTTTCATAGAATATGCTTCAGAAAATTCAGTACAAATATTTCTGGCATCACACAGTGAAATAAAGCCATAAGAAAAACGTCAGTCTTTTAAAATTCCAATAAATTCAGACTTTTTACATAACATGTCTGGAGCATCAACCAGATGAAAAACTTAATTTTTATCATATGGCGCTGAAATTCTTCTCTGATAGTTTAAAAAAATTCAAAAATATCTATCTCAAGAACATGAATTTTTTAGTCCATGAATTGAGTTTATTTGTAAATTTGGAAGTCTTTTGAGAAGAAAACATCCAAGGAATTAATTGGACAGTGTTTCTTATATTGTATAACTATTCTAAAGCTAAAGAAGAGTAGTTGTGATTTTTTAAAGTTTTGAATCAATTGATACTTAATATTGTTAGAAAGTTCTTTTATATTATGGTCAATTATTTGGTGACAACTGAAGATTCTTCATTGTTTTATAAAATATTTCTTTTAATCTTTCCTAACAAAATTTCATTAATTAAAATAACAGATTCTTTTTTTCTTTTAATAATTTTCCCATCAAAATGGTTTTCTTTTTTAGTGTAAGAATCTAAAAATTTAGTGTAATTTAGTGTGAAAAAGCCATTTTATAGCAGCCAAAAGTTATAAGTTCAGAATCTGTTAAATATCATTTAAATTGTTTTATTTGACATTTAATTCCATGTCAGCAACTAACTTTGTCAATTTTTCGTTACTTTTGAGAGAAAACTACTTATTAAATTCACTATGTAATTTCTCGGAAGGTGTCTTAATGATGACCACGTCATTATCTTTAAAAATCATTTTATGCAACAAACAGCTCTGCCCAGCAAATTGCAAATGTCATTTATAGTGAAATATGTAACATATCTTTATCTGGTCTGCTTTTCTTTACTATTCCAACTGTAGTACTAGCATCTACATTTCCACTCAATTCTGTATCTATTATATACCTTTTATTATTATTATTATTATTATTATTATTATTATTATTTATTATATACCTTTGTTTTAAATTTTAAAATGTGTTCATATTTACTTTTTAAACTAGAAATACAATTTAATTAAATTACCTATGGGTTTCATACTTATCACTGCAATTTAACCTGTCTGCATAAAATGTTCAAATAAACACATAACTGTAAAAAAATGGGGGTGAGGGATAGGTTGGGACTTAGAATGTGGTTCAAAGATGGTTGAGGGCTGGCAGGAGCAAAGTTGAGATGTAGCTTCTATCCAGACACAGAAGCCCAGAAAGGGAATAAATTCAGGGTGCCCTTTGACACCCAAGCAGAAAGGGTCCAGTTTGTCAATCTAGCCAGTCTTTGGCTTTATTCAGAAGGTTACTACCTGATAATCCCATGGAAATAGTAGCCACATTTCCTCTTTGGGATTTGAATACTGTATACCGGCAAAGGCTTTTGATAAATAGGATAAAGGCTCTCCTAATTTCTCACTGATTTTAGGAAAGAGTATGGCAGCCTTTAGGAGAAAGAGGGATTAAGAGATACAAGAAAGTGACACATTTCTTCTTTTTATATGCAATAATTTACAGTATAATATTTGATTTGAACTAGAAGCCTCCCATTTCTTTTCTTTTCTTTATTTCTTTGTTTTTTTTTTTTGGCCACGCCGCATCCAACCAGGGATTGAACCCACGCCGTCGGCAGTGAAAGCGCAGAGTCCTAACCACTGGACCGCCAGGGAATTCCCAGAAGCGTCCCATTTCTCACTAAGTTCTATTGATTTTTTTCAAATCCAAAGCAAGGACATAAACCTGGAAAATACCTATTAGTAGCAGCAACAACAGCAATATAAAATCCATAAATTATCAGACAAACCACAATTTCATTTTTAGACTTCATGCCTTGTTAGGCTCCATCAAATGGCTAAAGTTTTCCACTCTTCAAAATCCCTGTTGCCAAGAGTGGGTTAAGCTTCTATATACTGCTAGTTACTCTGAATATGAAATGCACCTAGACTTGGTTTTACAGAACAGTGCAACCAGTTCCTGATTTGCCCCACTCAGTTCCTGTACTTTCTACTTTCCTCCTTCCCCCATTATATCAATTACTATTTTAAACACAAACACCTCTTCTAAAAACAATTTGTTTTTTTCTTCTTAAGTTATGTAATGTACATTTCATATCTTCACTGTATAGCAGGATAAATTGTTTTAATTGCCAAGATGTGATCGAGGGAGTCACATACTTTAAAAGAGCATTATAATTTTCCTGTAAAACTTATCCATACTGGTGGTTATTTTCACAACGGAACTTTAAAAGGAAGGGTCCATTTGGCTGCCTTTGAACTGGTGACATTTTTTAGGCTGTCATTACCTACAGAAAGAGTGAACCAGTGTCTCAACATGAATGAGTGGTAAGTGCTCTTAAAAAATGTTTTTCAGAGTAAGGTTTTCTTTCTTTCTTTCTCTTGCTTTTTTTTTAAATAAAATAAACCTGGATTAGAAATACGATAAACCCTAACTAAAGTTGCCCAAAGTATTCTCAGAAGCAAAAAAAGCCAATCATTTTCCTTTGCATATCCCTTAGATACAGGGATGTTATAAATTAGTAAATTATATGTAAATTATATTTGTGATTTCGGACTACTAAGAAAAAAAAAACACTGAATATGTTTTTTTTTTTCACTTTGTATTCAACTAACATTCATTTAATACTTGAAATATATGATACAAAGTTTTTGAAAACAGTTCTGGAAATAGATAACTATATAAAATCCAATCTCGCTTTTCAACCAAATTTTAGTTTACTATAAGTTATAAAATGTATAAATATAATTCAGTTCATGGTAATTGTAAAGACAGTTGGAAATAAAGTAGTTAAATTGCCCCTGCAGACCCACCCTCTACCATCGTTCACTCTGCTCTGTTATCCTGAAAGTCTGATCTATAGGAATGACATTTATAACCTTTGGGCTTGACTAATGGGGAGCACCAGCATGCCTTCATGAGATAAGAGAGAGCTATAAAGTTGGAATATTTAGGGGGTATTTAGTTTCTTAGCTTCTTCCTTATGATGTCAGTGTGAGCTAGAATGTGTACCTGAGCCAAGGCCTCAATGCCTGACAAAGTTTCTTCTTTACACAGTTCTCTCTGTGTCTGGTTCCTGCTAACTGATCTCTTTCAGGTCCAGAGGTAGTAACTGGTAGAAGCACCAGGGGAGGACCCCAGGGTGCAGCAATATCCCTTCTTGTTGCATTATACCCTGCCTAATATCTGAATTTGAGTGTACCATTTCTTTCCTTTCAGGACTCATAAATGAATGGTTTTGAAAACAAAATGATCAGTTCTAGCTATTAGGAACAACTCTGTTATCTTTGATTATGTAGTAAATACTAATTAGAATGGAAGCGAAAGTTTTTCTTCTCTAGTCCATAGACAAAAATCCTTTCACTCATTGTGAAAGAAATTATAATGCCCCCCATTAAAAAAAAATGTAAATATTAAATTTTACAACTCCTGGACAGTAGGGGCATGATTCTTCACCTCTGCTTCTCCATGCTTGAGATATAATTAACATGCCATAAACTGTATCCTTTTAAAGTATACAGTTCAGTAGTTTTTAATATATTTACAAGTTTGGGCAACCATCACCACTATATAATTCCAGAAGATTTTCGTCTCTCCCAAAATAAATCCTACACCTCTTAGCCTTCTCTCTCCAGCTGCCCTATCTTCCTAAGCCCTAAGCATACACCAATCTACTTCCTGTCTCTACAGATATGGTTACTCCAGAAATTTCACATAAATGGAATCTTACAATACATGGCCTTTTGTGTCTGGCTTCTTTCACTTTGCAAAATGTTTTCAAGGTTCATCTATGTTGTAGCATGTATCAGTTCTTCATTCCTTTTCATTGTCAAGTAATATTCCATTTCATGAATATACCACATTGTATTTATCATCAGGTGATGGGCATTTGGGTTGTTTCTACTTTTAGGCTATTCTGAACATCCATATACAAGTTTTTATGTGGACATATGCTTTTATTTCTCTTAGGTATATATCTAGAAGTGTTTTTTCTGGGTTATATAAATAACTCTATGCTCAATGTTTTGAGGAAGCACCAGATAGTTTTCCAAAATGGCTGCATCATTTTACCTTCTTTTCAGGGCTGTTTGACAGGGTTCCAGTTTCTCCAAATCTTCACCAACACTTGTTATTGTCTGTTATTTTTTTGTTATAGCCATCCTAGTGGGTAGAAATGGTATCTTGTTGTAGTTTCTCCATGGCTTTTAAAATTTATGAATAAAAATAATTACATAATTCTATAATAGTGATTAGTAAACTAATGTAGCATGCGGTACATGAAGATGGGTTGATTGAATCCCATGAGAACAGGAGGGGACAATAAACTTGATTTTGCAAGTTAGTATCCAAGGCCTTGACTCGAAAGGAAAATATTATTCTCCCATAGAAAAACCAGAATGTTTCCCTAAGCAAATGAATCTCTTACCTGTAAAAAGCAAAGGAGGTTGGTCAGGACATTCCCAAGCCATAAATGTGTAACAAAGAGAATAAAAAGAAAAACCAACAGGGTTTAGCATATTATTCCTCATAATCAAAAAGGAGAGGTTAGCATGGGTTCTAAAGGTAGAAGAATAGAAGTGGCAGGAAGGAAATGTGAAACCATCTTTTCGTTAAGGAGAGAGAGTAGGGTTTGGAGGAGGGCTCTTTCTGCAGGAAAGGTAAGTCTTGTGGGTGGCAAGGGCCATTCCCAAGTAGACTGTCTCTGAATGGGGCAATAGGTAGTAGAGTAGTGGGGAAGGTTGGGAGCAGGATGTGGAGGGCAGGTATATTGGAGGTTAGATACCAGCACATTTCTCACACTCAGAAGAACACTGTGTCATAAAACATGCTATAAAGACACTTGAGTAACCCTAAGGAGGAGAAGACCTCCACTAAAATGATTAAAAGTTAATTTCTCATTATCCAGGCAAAAAGAGGATCCAGTCCAGTACACTCTAATTTGGAAAAAATAAAGTAATATAGCATTCTTGTCAATGAGTGTGTTGAAGTAAAATTCATGTGAACTGTTTCCTGAAATTAAGGCTTCTGCATTAAAATCAAGCACACTCTATACAAGAAGCAGGGGGATATCATATACTTAATATTGCCCTTGATTCAGAGCACTTTCTCGTAAGTTTGCTTTATGACAACAAGAAGAGTGCCTCTGGCATTTTGGAAGTCCCTTGGTGTGGATGCTGGAAAAGATTCTCTTGATTTGCAAAGATCATCTGGTAAAGGTAGAACAAGTTTTCTTCTCTCTTATGGTTATGAGAGCCTCTTCATTACCAGGGTGGGAAGCTATCAAGCTAATCACATAATTTGAAGGTAACATTTTGTCAGATGTTCCATGCTCTTCAAAATAGTAATTAATATAAGATGTTTATCTCCTTAAAGATGTCATAAAAATATCTGTAATTCTATTTTATTTACAGAAATAATTTCCTTTGACCAGAAGACAAATGTTTATTAGACTGAGCCACAATAATTGCTTTTTCTTATTAAGGTGTTGGTTATTGGTCATCTTGGTTATTTTCTACCCAGTTGTATAATAGTCTTCCTTCCACAATGCAGCAGTGCCCACAGATTTTTTTCTTCTCTTTATCTTGGATTCATCATTTTCTAATAAGAAATATCACAATATGGCAAGAGAAAAAGCAATGGGTATTGACATAGAATTTTCTTTCATTCTGTAGCCATCATATCAGCAGAAACCAGTGTTTTTAATAAATGTGTCGGTAACTAATTCCTACAACAGCACAATCGATATGATGTTTAGAAGCAGGATAAGTTTCCAGTATAATGCAAGTGAATTCCATCTGCTCACTTCCGCCCTCATTTTCTTTACAGAAGAAAAAACCGAGGCACACAGAAGTCCAAAGTCATGAAGTGGGAAAGTTGGAACTTAAACTGGATTTTTAAATTATTAGTCCAGTGTTTTCCTAGTATGCCAGAAGGCCTATACATTATGTCATACTATCAGAAATTGTCAAATATTTATTTCAATATTATTTTTTATCTCTATAGCAAAATTGTTTATGAAAATTTGAGTTTTTCTTTCAAATTTCTTCATTATTATTGTTTATTGATAAAGCAGATGAATAAAAATAAAAAATAAGAATAAATAATTTATACAACCATAAAGCTATGTCAATATACTACTTTTCATATACTAGTGATAACCTCTCTTTCTTTGGAGGCATCATATTTGTTTTTCAACTTAATTACTTCCATGTAAATGATTGAATGAAGAGCTTTCTACTAATAAATGATTTGAAGTGACGATTTTGGCATTTTCTAGACTTACAGTGCTAAAGCTTAGGTACATACATGGCAATGTCCTCATTACTTGCCCTCCAGTCTCCTGAATCCTTTACTTTCAAGCATTTAAGGTGCTGAACCCCTCATACTGATTCCCATGAACTCAGCACTTCCAGCACATTACAGGCACGGCAAGTACAAGTGTTTTTCTTAGAAATTATACCCAGCTCTCCTTTCCTCATGTTTACACAGAGTTCAGGTAATTATTAAGTCATGCATATAATAATAACTAAAATTTTTGCTGAGTTGAAGTATAATTCATCATAGATTTTCCAATGCATAAATTCACTTAATTCTTCACAATAATTACATGAGGTGGACATTGTTATTATTTCTGTTTTATAGTTGAGACAAAAACTAATTAAGTGATCAGCCCAAACAGCAGAGTCAGGATGTGGGCCTCACTCTTGAAACTTAAAATTCCCTGCAAAGAACTCTTTGCTGTGCCCCAGCCGTCCAAATGCCAATGAAACACTCTTTTCTAACTTCTTACTCCATGTTTTTGCACATTGTTTCTAGTTCAAAAACAATTTTTTCAAGGAGGTAAGCACACCCTAATCTAACTTCGTCATGGTATATGTGCTCAGTATTTATGTTCAGTTTAATTAAATCAATTTTCACTTGTTGATATGCTCTCTATAGATTTTCTTATGTCAATTAGGTATATTTCTTTAGAGACATTCAGAATTTTTCCATTTTTATTATGGAAGACAGAACCAAAATAATTGGTCACTGTGGTCTTTGCAATAGGAAGCTTATGTGGAAACTTTAAGGTCTACTTTTACTATCCTTCATGGTATTCATCAGATAATTTCTATTAAAAATGAATTAACCAGATACAGCACTTTTAACACTCTAATGAAAGGCAACACTGAAAGAAGATATACATCTCTCTTTTAAAAAGTTAAGTATTTCTTAAATTTTGGTGACATATTGGCTAATATTTTAAATTAAAATATATTTTTAACTTCAATATTATCAATGAATTCAGATTACAAAAGAAATTCCAACAAAATTTTATGATTTAAGAATGCTTAATTTTATGTCACTACCTCAATGATTTTTCTTACAAGAAAAATGACCATACTATGTTCTCTGAAATCTACAATATGTTCCTTTGGGGCTTTTCACTAACAGAGTGGCTTTTGGAAACACAACCCGGATAAGAACTCAACATCTCAATAAAAGCCATTGAAAAACCAATTACTTGATAATTCCAGGCTTTTAGCAGGGTACATGTAGGTTTTCTGAAATAATTTATCTGTTAAATAATTGAGGTTTCCTTGACATTGGTAGATTGACTCTCCACATGCATCTTCATAGCATCCATTTTCCTGAACTATGCTCTGAAACTTGACCTTTGAGTTAACAATGGGTAACATTCATTGTAGAAATTTGTTCCAAATAATGGTCTGTGCTGGATCTAGTCAATTACATCAAGATGTCCTGTTTTATCTAAAATATCCTGTTTAGTTAACTTCTTGAGGATTATTTTCTTCATGTATATAAATCCTAAGAGGCAGACATAAAACTGGAACATTGCATGTATTTGATACTTACCACTAGCACTCAGTACAGAGTAATCTAATCAGGATCAGGTTAATGGAAGGGTGAATGCTAGTGAAATAGGGTAATAGATCCTAAACGTCACTGTTATTCCAACTGGTTAGTCAATTTTTATCAACTCATTTAGTCTCTTCTTCCATTTTTTCTCTTCAAAATATTACGACCAAAAATATTAATAAAAATTTAAAAAAAGAGAAGCAAGAAGAACTACAATCCTGCAGCCTGTGCAGCTAACACCCATACTTCTCAGACTCTTCCAAAAAATTGCAGAGGAAGGGACACTTCCAAACTCATTCTCTGAGGCCACCATCACCTTGATACCAAAACCAGACAAAGATACTACAAAAAAAGAAAATTACAGACCAATATCACTCATGAATATAGATGCAAAAATCCTCAACAAAATACTAGCAAACAAAATCCAACAACACATTAAAAGGATCATACACCATGATCAAGTGGGATTTATCCCAAGGATGCAAGGATTCTTCAATATACACAAATCAATCAATGTGATACACCATATTAACAAATTGAAGAATAAAAACCATATGATCATCTCAATAGATGCAGAAAAAGCTTTTGACAAAATTCAACACCCATTTATGATAAAAACTCTCCAGAAAGTGGACATAGAGGGAACATACCTCAACAGAATAAAGGTCATATATGACAAACCCACAGCAAACATCATTCTCAATGGTGAAAAACTGAAACCATTTCCTCTAAGGTCAGGAACAAGACAAGGATGTCCACTCTCACCACTATTATTCAGCATAGTGTTGGAAGTCCTAGCCACGGCAATCAGCGAAGAAAAAGACATAAAAGGAATACAAATTGGAAAAGAAGAAGTAAAACTGTCACTGTTTGCAGATGACATGATACTATACATAGAGAATCCTAACGATGCCACCAGAAAACTACTAGAGCTAATCAATGAATTTGGTAAAGTTGCAGGATACAAAATTAATGTACAGAAATCTCTTGCATTCCTATACACTAACAATGAAAACTCTGAAAGAGAAATTAAGGAAACACTCCCATTTACCATTGCAACAAGAAGAATAAAATACCTAGGAATAAACCTACCTAGGGAGACAAAAGACCTGTATGCAGAAAACTATAAGACACTGCTGAAATAAATTAAAGATGATACCAACAGATGGAGAAATAGACCATGTTTTTGGATTGGAAGAATCAATATTGTGAAAATGACTATACTACCCTAAGCAATCTACAGAGTCAGTGCAATCCCTATCAAATTACCAATGGCATTTTTTACAGAACTAGAACAAAAAATCTTAAAATTTGTATGGAGACACAAAAGGCCCCGAATAGCCAAAGCAGTCTTGAGGGAAAAAAACGGAGCTGGAGGAATCAGACTCCTTGACTTCAGACTCTACTACAAAGCTACAGTAATCAAGACAATATGGTACTGGCACAAAAACAGAAATATAGATCAATGGAACAGGATAGAAAGCCCAGAGATAAACCCATGTACCTATGGTCAACTCATCTATGACAAAGGAGGCAAAGATATACAATGAAGAAAAGAGAGTCCCTTCAATAAGTGGTGCTGGGAAAACTGGACAGCTACATGTAAAAGAATGAAATTAGAACACTCCCTAACACCATACACAAAAATAAACTCAAAATGGATTAGAGACCTAAATGTAAGATAAGACAGTCTAAAGCCCTTAGAGGAAAACATAGGAAGAACACTCTTTGACATAAATCACAGCAAGATCTTCTTTGATCCACCTCCTAGAGTAATGGAAATAAAAACAAAAATAAACAAATGGGATCTAATGAAACTTCAAAGCTTTTGCACAGCAAAGGAAACTACGAACAAGACAAAAAGACAACCGTCAGAATGGGGATAATATTTGCAAACGAATCAATGGACGAAGGATTAATCTCCAAAATATATAAACAGCTCATGCAGCTCAATATTACAAAAACAAACAACACAATCCAAAAATGGGCAGAAGACCTAAGTAGACATTTCTCCAAAGAAGACATACATATGGCCAAGAAGCACATGAAAAGCTGCTCAACATCACTAATTATTAGAGAGATGCAAATCAAACCTACAATGAGGTATCACCTCACACTAGTTAGAATGGGCATCATCAAAAAAATCTACAAACAACAAATGCTGGAGAGAGTGTGGAGAAAAGGGAACCCTCTTGCACTGTCGGTGGGAATGTAAATTGACACAGCCACTATGGAGAACAGTATGGAGGTTCCTTAAAAAACTGAAAATAGAATTACCATATGACCCAGCAATCCCACTAATGGGCATATACCCAGAGAAAACCATAACTCAAAAAGACACATGCACCCCAATGTTCATTGCAGCACTATTTACAATAGCCAGGTCATGGAAGCAACCTAAATGCCCATTGACAGACGAATGCATAAAGAAGATGTGGTACATATAAACAAGGGAATATTACTCAGCCATAAAAAGGAATGAAATTGCGTCATTTGTAGAGACATGGGTGGATCTAGAGACTGTCATACAGAATGAAGTAAGTCAGAATGAAATAAACAAATATTGTATATTAACACATATATGTGGAACCCAGAAAAATGGTACAGATGAACTGGTTTGCAGGGCAGAAATTGAGACACAGATGTAGAGAACAAACTTATGGACACCAAGGGGGGAAAGTGGTGGGGGTGGTGGTGGTGGGATGGACTGGGACATTGGGATTGATATATATACACTAATATGTATAAAATGGATAAATAATAAGAACCTGCTCTATAAAAAAATAAATAAAATAAAATTCAAAAAAAATATTGTGTGTGTGCATGTGTGTATCTGTCTTTTTTCTAAATTATGGAAAAGACCTTAGTGGTATGTACTGTTAGATTACTAGAAACTTCTTATCTCAAAGGTTGACCATCTTTATTTAAATGTACAAATACAGTTTTTTTTTTTACAGTACATTGACACCTCAAAATATATTGAGTATTTTTATTTTTCAAGTTTTACTCCAGAAAGATTAGATATAAAATGATACAAGAAAGTAAATAGTGTCACATTATAAACAAAATCAATGAAATAGCTATTAGGTTATACAGGCTCTTAGAGTAAAACTGATTTTATCACTTGCTAAGTAAATATTAAAAGAAGATTTGAATAGGAGCACTTATATATAAGAAACAAATTCTAATTTGTGATCAATATTTAGTGCAAACACTATGTTGCTTTCTAACATTTAATTGTCCCAAACATACTGTCACTGCCTTTTTGTGTTAGGTATATACCACTGAAAATTATCTGAGATTCTTTTTCAACAGAATTGGAAAGAAGGTAAGGGATGAAAAGGCAATAAGATAGAATAGAGGATGAGAAAGGGGTGGACTGGAAGGAGAGAATGGAAAAGAGGGATGAAAATAGAAGCATAAAAAGAAGCAGGGTTTCCCTGGTGGTGCAGTGGTTGAGAATCTGTCTGCTAATGCAGGGGACACGGGTTCGAGCCCTGGTCTGGGAAGATCCCACATGCCGTGGAGCAACTGGGCCCGTGAGCCACAACTACTGAGCCTGCGCGTCTGGAGCCTGTGCTCCGCAACAAGAGAGGCCGCGATAGTGAGAGGCCCGCGCACCGCGATGAAGAGTGGCCCCCGCTTGCCACAACTAGAGAAAGCCCTCGCACAGAAACGAAGACCCAACACAGCCAAAAATAAATAAAATAAATAAATTAATTAATTTTAAAAAAAGTACAGAGTCATTAAAATTGGGGCGGGGGGAATAATAGGGAAAAATTAAAAACAAAACAAAAAAAAACAAAAAAAACACTGTTTGCCCCAATTGTGTTCAGGCTGTGTACCTAGATTATAAAAAAAAAAAAAAGAAGCAGAGATGGAGAGTAGTAAAATGATAGGCATATGGGGCACAGTATGATACGATTTCATGATACCCATAATGATTAAAATGAGAAATGTAGAATTACTGGAGGTATATGTCTAATATGACTTATTGAAAACATGCTCGTTGGCCCAGCTATTTTAATGCACTTGACTTTAGTTGAATTGTGTTTCCTTTACAATCTTGGTAATGATAAATATAATAACCATGTTTTACAGATACTCATTTTTCTCAAAATGGCCAAATAATTAAGGACTTAATGTTATAATACAGTTTATAGTCAACTTAAATCATCAAACCTATTATCTGTTCACTGACAAAGAAAATGGAATAGACAAAAATACTCCAGAAACTCTAGTCTGCTCTTAGAAACTCTACAGCGCTTTAACTAGTTTATGCCATAATTACCAAAAATGTCATTAACTCTGAACACAGGGACACTTCTCTTTTATTGCTGCTATAATTTTACATGCCAGCTACCATCTTTTAACTCCAGAATAAACTGCTGGGTTCTCAAAAGTTTAACACGTGACTTTAAGTTGTGATTCTACTTGCTGCAGTCATTCTATGTAGATTTTTCTAAACTTTGGGTGTTAATAACATTTTAAATATATGTATTAATTCATGTTTGGTTCCCTTATGTTTACCACATAGGAATTGTCTAATATAAATTAGTCCAGGGTACCTTTCAATATATAATATTCTGACAGTACTGATGGTCCTACATATCTGAGCTTTGTTTGAATTTCACTCCATTAAATCATTAAGTATTTCATTGCTTTTTAAAAAAAGTGCTTTCAAATGAATACCTTTAGGCTGTAAGTTAAGCATGATCAAGCCATACAGGACTTCTCAAACTTTAGCACATATCAGAGTCGCCTGGAGGGATTGTTAAAACACAAATTTCTAGATCTCACCCTCAGAAATTCTGATTCAGTAAGTCTGGGTGGGCCCAGGAATGTGCATTTCTAACAAGATCACAGGTGATACTGAATCCGCCAACCTGCTGATCATACTTTTCATAGAGTTCAGAGTATGAGTCAATCTATTTAGAGAAATTTTTTCAGTTGCTGATATCTAGTTTATTCTTCAGTGTGGGAGCAAAGAGTGAGATACTGTATCTTAAAATAGGCCAAGACAGTTTCTCCTCTTGTCTTCAGTGCTAATATGTAAGTGAAAATTACCAGCACTAGAGAGCAGAGACTTGAGGAGTGGTTAACTTGTCAGCATCATTTAGTGGGAAAAGAACATGAAATTTAGAAACAGACAGACAAGATTTCAAATCTCAACTTTAACATTTATTAGCTGTGTGCCCTGGGCGAATTACTAAAACCTTCTGAATCTCATTTTTAACATTTGAACAGAAAGAATAATAAGACCTATGTGAAGTTATTATTGTAAGCATTAACAAATTAACCTACATAAATACTTTATGAAATCTGTAAAGCACTTAACCCATGTCCTTTGAGACCTCACTCCATTCATTATGCTCTCTATTTCCCCTACACTTTCAACTTTCTATCTTCATTGGCTCTGTTTTAGGCCAAAAGACATGCTTTCTCTGTCTCTGTCCCCAAGCCAAAAGACAAACTTTCTCCTCCATTATAAAAATAGTCCTCTATGACCCTAAGTCTCTCTCACAACCAACCTTTGAGTAAATTACTTCTACTCACTGCTTCTAGTTCCATATTGCTTAGCCCTTCATCTAACCACTACAGCTGAAATTGTGTCTCCACCACTAAAAAGAATTTGCCTTCTTAACAATCACACGACTTTGTAAGTATCAGATCAATCCCTATCATGAGCGATGTCTCCCAAGCATGTGGTCTCTAGCTCTAAGTGGTTGGCATGGCTCAAAGCTCACTTGCCCTGGAAGATCTCCCCTATGTAAGCTTTAGCAACACTGCTCTCTCTTGGTTCTCCTTTGCCTCAGTCATTGCTGGTACCTCTTCCAATGTTTGTCCCTATTTTCTCTCAGTCTGCACCCTGTCTCTGGGAGATTTCATCCTTATGTATGCCTTCAATTCCCATCTCTGTACTCTGACAACTCACCAAACCCACACCCCCAGTGCAGACTTCTCTCCTAAGTTTCAGACCGATCCAACTTTTAACTGAATAGCAGTACTGTGATGGCCAAAGTTAAATTACACAACACAAATCATTTAAGACATGCCCAGAATATGAGCCTATATTTCCTGTGAACCCCATGGGAGTGAATGGCATTTCTATGCACATTGCCTCAAAGGACATCTGGGAGAGTTCCCTCTGCCTGGAACATTCTTCACCATTTCTTCATCTGGAAAATTTCTATTCATCCTTCAGATTAAAGCAAGAAATTAGTTTTTCAGGAATCCTTCTCTGACCACCCAAGTAGCTCTACCTATGTATCTCTTTAGAACCCCGCACTTCACCTATAGCAGGGTTCCTCCCATCTCCTCTACTACATTCTAAGTCTCTGGAGGAAGAGTTGGTCTGTCTCTCTAACTACTGAACCATCAGCACACAGCTGAACACATGGCACATAATAGGTGCTTAAAAATAGTTTGATTCCTTTTTCCAATATCATTCAGACATTCAACCAATAATCCCTATGCCACCACCCTTCTGTGTAATGGATGAACTCAAGTGAGCAGAATAGACAAAGTTCTCTTTCTCAGTGTCAGAGTATCAGAGAAAGACAATGAACCAGACAAACAAGTAATAAACAATCACATTATGAAAGAAAAAGAATTGCAGAGAAGGAGAATAACAGAGGAGACTCTGTATAAATAGAGGGGTAGACAGAGTTGGGAGTTTTTTGTTAAACAGGAATGAGTAGGCTCTGACCATGCAAGGAGGAAATAGCATGAGCAAAGGCCCCATTGTGGAAAAGATCTTGTTTGGTTTCATTTTGGGGAGAGTATCCCTTCCCCAGCCTGAAAGGAGAGGTGTGTGGGAACTTAGGAAGTGAAGGGAACTGCTGTGTGAGATGAGGCTGAAGAATTAAGCCAAGTCCATTCTTTGCAGAAACTTACTGTCAAATAAGAACAATTTACTTCTTTAAATTGTGTTCCGTGAGTTTCAATGTTCTAGTTATTGCTCACAACAGATTTTCATCATGTATTATTCTGTCATCTTAATTCCATACAGTAAATACATTTTAGTTATTCTTAGTAGTGCTTTTCTAAAAATGAATTTTTATATACTTTGTTAGTAGTGAGTTATTATATTTTAACACAACTTTGAAGATAAAGCTATGTTTTTCATTAAACAATATATCAAAATAGCTCTGTGAATATAATTTTCATATAAAACCTCTAGTAGATGTGTAATAAATTAGATTTATGCCATCACTTTAATGAAAAACAAAAAAAACTACATGCTTATAGTATCAATAAGAAACTGAGGTACAAAAATCTTATTTTCCAAAAGTACTTTATTGCAGAATAAATTTTTCATTAAACAATATTAAGCGTCAAACTATCAATTTCATTTTTTTATGGTAGAAACTTTAAATAACACCAGCTGCAATCTTAGTATCATGTATCTACTTAACTGCAAAATTTATAATATGGGTTCATCTTACACATAGGTATCAACTTCAGATTTAAGACTACATTGCTAAATTCTGAGTCCAAGAAAAGCTTTTAAGTGGTTAATGACTGTTGCCCATTTAAGGCATCTAAATTAATGAAATGAATTATTGTTTAAAATATGAATTTCTCAACGTTGGTACCTATTGGGCTCAAAAACTCTTTACTGTAACAGGCTGTTCTAATCATTATAGGATATTGAGCTGCATCCCTGGCTTCTACCCATTAGAAGCCATTTGCAACTCCAAGTCCCCAAAGTTGTGACAACCAAAAGTCTCATGAAGAAGCACTCGTTGATATGTTTCAGCAATCTGAGGCTGTAGGTTTAGAATATAATATTCCATCTTTTCCAACACAAAATGTCCCTATTTTATGTCAATATCCAGAATAATCCTTAGTGAGATCTGTCATCTATGCATCTGAATGCTAGAGTTGGCTGATACTTTTTGCAAATGATGCAGGTTTTGTTGAATTGATTGACTGTCTTGATAACAAGCACAAAAGGAATAATTTTTAAATTATGGTTATTTTTTCTAATTATACCTGTAATTCATAATAATTGTATAAAATTTAGAAAACTAAGTAAAGCATATAGGAAAATGTAAAAGCTACTAAGGATAACCACTTTTAGCATTTTGAAATATTTATGTTGTCTGTATACATATATATATTTTTATAAAATTGGAGAAATGCTGTTACACAATTTGTTTTTTATCAAGTGTGGTTTCTCTTATACATAATATCATATGGTATGCATTTGCCCATGTTTTTATATAGCCTTTGAAAACATTAATTTATTATCTTTTTATGTACTATAATAAAGAAAAGAGGATCTATGAATCTACCCTTCTCATTCATGCTTTTTTGATATTTTTTATGTGTTTATGTATCTAATCCATCTAATGTTGTCTTCGAACGTCTGTTGCTTTGGGTGTTTTTTGTTTTTTTGTTTTTTTTTATTCCCATGCAAGAGATGCAGATTTTCAGGCAACTTTCTTCCCTTACACTAGGTCTTTTATTTATCTACTTTTTGGTCTAATACTGACCACAACTACAAAAAATTAAAGTAACAATATATACATAAAGTGATAGGACTGAAAGGAAATCCACACACAGATATACAATCACACACTGCTCTAATTTCAATTTATTTTCTGTATTTGCAGACAAAACAGATCGGTAATAAGTTTTTCAGGTGCCTATTCACAAGTCTTAAAGGTGACTAAAGAAGCTATTGATGAAATGATGAGTTAATTATACTCTTTCAATGACTGTATAAATATGAAAGATAATTTGATTTTCCACTTAAAACTAGTGTACAGGAATAATGCATCTATTCACTCCTAGGTATATACCTAATAGAAAACAAATGTCCACACAAAACTTGTATGAAAATGTTCATAGCAGTAGTATTCATAAGAGCCAAAATGATGGAATCAACCCAAATGACCATCAACTGATGAACGTACGTACAAAATGAGGTATGTCAGTACAATGAAATATAATTCAACTATAAAAGAAAGTAGATTAGTAGTTTCCAGGAGAGAGGCGCAGACGGAATGAAGAATGACTTATTTATTTATTTATTTATTTATTTATCTGGTTGTGCCAGGTCTTAGTTGTGGCAGGTGGGCTCCTTAGTTGCAGCATGTGGGCTCCTTAGTTTCAGCTTGCCGCCTACTTAGTTGCGGCATGCATGTGGGATCTAGTTCCCTGACCAGGGATCAAACCCAGGCTTCCTGCATTGGGAGCGTGTAGTCTTATCCACTGTGCCACCAGGGAAGTCCCAAGAATGACTTCTAATGAGCTCAGGATTTATTTGAAGGGTGATGATAATGTTCTGGAATTAGAAACTGGTGATTTCTGTACAGCATTGTAAATATAGTAAAATCCACTGAATTGTACATTTTAAAGGAGTAGATTTCATGGTAAATGAATTACACCTCAATAAAAATAAATACAAAAAGGAACAATCCATCTATAACCCATTTTGCAATACATTACATACATGTGGTATCTATGATGAGCAAAGTAGGAAAATATACAGATGCCATCTTTAAGAAAGAAGAATACTCTAGTTGATAGAAATTGGAAACCTATCCCTCAGCTAAGAAAAAAAAAGTTTAAAAAACTCTGCGTTTTAGTTTCCACTTCTTTAAAGTAAGGAGTTACTAGACTATCCAAGGTGTCTATCAGTAAATATCTTCACTTGCAAGAAGCAACAATTCCCCTGGAAACACAGAGTTTTAACCATAAACTAAAGTTTAGCATAAAATTATTTCAGTAGCATCATCTTCCATTTTCTGTAAGAAGAGATTTCAACTAACACTGTCCCTGGGAAAATCAAATGACCACTGTTCTTCAAACACAACAAGAAAGCAGTATTTTAATGTCTGAATTTTACAAATCTAATTAATGAATCATCTGCTAAAATTATTCTGGTTACTCTGGGTCAGGATCTGAACCTCTCTAGCTTGGCAAGATTTATCTCCATTTTAAGGAAAGAAACAATAGTAGTTCTATCATTTTAATATAAATTGTGAGGGGGAGGAGGTCAGCTCAAAACATAACAAAGCAATTACTACTCCCCTCTCAGCCTAAGCCTTTAGGATGGCATAAAGTTATTTCAGTTTTTAAATCATTCTAATGTATTGTTAATCCCCCAAGGATGTAAATGTAGTGAGAGAAAAAGTAACAGTATAACTTTTAAAGGATTCAAAATAAAGCATAAGGGCTATTGCTGTCAAATTACCCATATGGGAAATCACTGTGGATATCTGGAGAAAAATATCATACTAATGTGAAGTATCAAGGGGAATAAATAGAAAAATCTTTTTTTGACCTGTTGTTAAACATAGAGCCTATTGCTGACCTAGTCCTTGGTTTTAATTTCTCACATTATAATGGATGCTACATCCATGCAGGCAAAGACTAATGTGGTAAAGCATTTTAACTGACTTTTAAGAATGGATCAGGTCCGAGGGGAGGGTGATCTCATTTGGAGGTGTACATAGGGCAATGTGGAAAATGAGACATAGAAAGAGATTATGGAAAAACAACAAAACTTAGCAAAGATACTTCTGTGAGTAAAATTCCAGGTAAGGTTCTTAGTGTTATGAGTCATATGAAATATCACTGAATTGTTAACAACAATTCTTATTTAACATTTGGTACCGTTTAGGTTTTTGAAGTACCGGGAAACAATGATCTTAAATACAATATGCCATTTTGACAAGGTACCGCTCTGTGTTTACACTTGCAATGCTATGCCCCAGTGAACATGGGGAAGTAATGTCAATCAGACCGTGAAAGGGAAAAAAGTTTGAACAAACAACAAGTGCTCCATTAACCATGCAGTCTGAAAAAATAAAAAGATTGGAGATAAGCTGTAAACAAATACTACTTTTTCAAAATGGACAAAATTTAGTTCTACTTCCACCTCATTTCTTAGGCTTAATATACTGCAATTTTTAATACACTGTTCATAAGTTCTAATCATGTCAGATGTGTGGGCGTCCAGCTAGTCTTTTTGAGAAATACAGAATGCAAATAGTGTGCTGCCTTCACACTCACAGTTTGCTGCACTCTGTTGGCTCCCAATTTATCAGCTTTTAATTGTAACAGATAATGTTCATCACTCTAGGAATGGTTTATCTTGTGAAGATAACACTGATGTTACCAAAAGAACACAGTAAAAAGAAAGTACTTGACCAATTACTGGGCTCCAAGACATTCTTCTTTGGTAGTGATAATTTTCTAAAATTCATTCGACTTATTTATCATAGTACTACTGTTTATTAAACTGCCACCTGGAACTAACAATAACTCTGCAAAAATAAATCAGTTATTTAGGCATAATTTATGATAGAGTCTCTCAACGTTTTTTCTTCAGACCCTGAATACTTGAATGATAGGGAATATTTCTATCAGGAACAATGGCTCAGGAAAATAAAGAAACTCCATGGGATGAGGTATAGCTCTTTCCAAGTATGTATATTAAATTTTTTTTTTTGGTAGGGGAGGAGAGAAGAGGAGCTTGGAAAGTTTGAAGAAACTCCCCAGGTGAGCCTTATATATGTTGAACGCCAACTCCCCAACTCCTCAAGAATCCTCATTTAGAACCTTTTGTTGAAACATGTCTCTGTTATTGATGGTTAATATTATAGGTGAAAGATTACAGATAGATTAAAAATGATTTAAAAAACCCAAAATGATACTTAAACAATGGTAACTCTCCTTATAACTATCTGTGCTCAACAGAAGTAAAAATAAAATAAAAATATAATCTGCTACTTAAACACCTTTTATAATTTATATAGGTCATTCATTCATGGAGTAGCTACCATATACTAGATGCTATTCTACATGTCTTAGGGATGCAGATATGACTCAGACATGGATGGATTCTCCCCTTGTGAAGATTATAATCAAGGAAGGGAGCTTATAAATGTACATAAATAAGAACTACATGAGCTAAAATGGAAAGAATACTGGTAGAATGAAAAATTCATAAGAAGGAGAGATTATTAGTTAATAAAGTGTTATTTTATAGGCACACCTTAATACAAATATGTATCAAAGTTATTTGTTACTAATTTTAGCCATTGTCAAAATCGACTGCTGAATTGACCTCATATTAAGACAAAATATGCCAAATGAACCACTGATAAATCCAGGCAATGCCAGCTTTTTAGGAATGATCTGAGGTACAAGCATTATCTTTTTCAGCCTAGTAGAGCTGGAGGATGTTGTATTGATAAACATAAGACATTAGAAATATCTGTGATCTATATCTGCCTATATAAGAAATGCCACCTCTTCAGAAAAACCTTTCCTGACCATCTTATCATAGCACCCTATGTCATTCTCTAGCCCTTCTCAATTTTCTTTAGCATACAGATATTAATTTTTATATTTAGTTATTTGTTTGCTTACTGTCTTCCTCAAGAGAATCTAAGCTCTTTGAGGGCAGAGGACTTTGTCTTGTTCACTGTTATATTACCCGTATCTGTCCTGTGGTAACCATTCAAAAAGTCTTATTGAATTAATAAACAATTTGCTAACTTATCAGTAAAATGAGTACAGACTCCAGGATTTCAACGCACCAAGCACTAAAAAGGATGTTATCTATGTGATTTCATCCAGTCCTTTGCCTTTTAGTGGCATCTATAAGATAATAACTGGCAAATGAATATCTAGAGGCCTGACCTCTCCACCTGAGCACTATTTGACATCTTTGCACGGCTAACAGGCATCCCAAGTTTAATATGTCAAACAAAAAAGTTTTGATTTGTTATCTGAAACTATCTTCCTTCTAGTGTTTTCCATTTTGGTTGATGCTACTACCAGCTACTTAGTTGTTCAAGCCCCAAAGCATTCTTGATTCTTCTGTTTCTTTTACCCTTCACATCTGATCCATCACCTGCCAGCTATATCACATATCCATCTACTTTTGTCCATCTTCAGTGTTCCTATCCTAAACTAGCTTCATTTCTTGATTTCTTATTTTACCCTACCTAAATCCTTATCTTCCTATAATCCTTTCTCTACACAACAACCAAATATATCTTTCAAAGACTTAAATTAGAGCAAGCTGTTCCTTTAAAACCTGAACTGCACTTAAAATAAGATCTAAACTCTAATATGGGCAAAAAAGGTTCTTCATGATCTGCTTCTACTCAATTCTTTGATCTGTCTCTCTTAGAACTCTAAAATCTAGCAATACTGATTTTTCTCTATTTGTTCAACCCCAAGCTTAGTCCACTTCAGGACTTTTCCTCAGCTGTTTCCTCTGATTTCAAATCTGTTATTCCTCATCTTCGCTATTTTTCAACACTAAGGTCTCTGCTAGAATATCTCTTCCTTAGAGGTTTTTCCTGCCGTCTTACATAATGTTGTCATCCTCTTCCCCAGTCCTATGTATTCTCTTCTTATTCCTTATCACCATCTGGTATTACCTTATATGTTTGTTTATTTGTTTACATTCAAATGTAAACTCCATGAGAACAAGGACTCATCTGTCTTACAAATGACACAATGCTTGACAAATAGTAAATGCTCACTAAATATTTGCTGCATCACTTAATGAAGTAATCAATTAATCATCAATCAAATGGCCAGAAAACACCATTTTTTCCATTTATTTAATTTTTAAGGGTCTTCAAATACTATTCTAATTTAGTTCCATTAATATTTATTGTGCACCTCCTACATGCAACAGACAGTGACAAATTCTGAGAATATGAATATGAATAGGACATGGACTCAGCTTTTTAGAGCCTTGTTGGTTAGCTAGAGAAACATCAAAATAAGTAATTGCAAAATTGGTAATTGCAACAAAACAAGTGCTCAAGGGATAAAATGTAGTAGAGAAGATAGTGCAATATCTGACATGTGGGATAGCAAGAAAAAACATACCAACAAAGAGTTAGAAATATAAAATCTAAGAGTTTACAAATGTATAGGTAAAAATCTAAGAATTCACAAATGTATAGATAAACCAACCTGCAATTTGTGCAGAGTGAATACATGTGGAAGCAAACACATCAAGGCTACAGAAGCAACACAAGTTCAGTTTGGATTTGGAAGGTAGAGCCCAAGCACAGTGGTCATCTAAGAAAAGACAGAGTGGAAGGTAGGTATAGACCTTTGCGAAACCATGTATGCTATGCTAAGGAGTTTAAATACCATTGTTCAAGAGATAAGGAACAAGTGAAGAGATTTCCTCAAAACATTCGCAAAGCACTAGTCCTATCAATCAAGAAAATAGAAGGAAACCTCCCTAAAGTTGAAGTTCTGATACTTAAGATTGATATAGTACTTAACAATGACCCAGAGATGAAATATGGGAGTAGCACATAGATATGGTGATTTATTCTTTCTTTTCATCTTTTTCCATAGCAAGGGATGAAATTCTCCCTAAGTAAATTCCTTTTTATATGAAAATACAATAATTTCTGTATCAAAAGTCAGCACTAAATACTTCATATTGACTTATGCTTGAACCATAAGAAACCTTGCAGATTATCAGATTTTCTTCATGTTTAGTGCCTGCCTTATCGTAGATACTCAACAAATAGTTGCTGAATCATGATCAATAAAACATTTAATTGCTTACTATGGTTCTCTAACTATATAAGAAATTGTTGTTTTGTTAACAGATACACTAAAATTTCAGATGAGATGGCAATGTTGCTGGAAGTGCAGGCTGAATATCATAACTAACACTGCTTAACTATTTTCTATGTGCCATTTTACAGACGATAAAATGGGGCTTAGAGGACAAATACCTTGCCCAAGGTCACATAGGTAGTAATGGGTGGAATAAAAAGTCAAATAGAAGATTCAGTCCAGAACCCTTGCTTTTTAACCTCTACTATAATGTAATGTTTCTCTGTTTCAGAAGAAAAGCATAAGATCCTGGTTAATATAGCAGAGATACACTTCACTAAAAAGAGACTTTAGACAACAATGGAATTATTAAAATTAAGGAGGAAGACACAGTTTTACATCTTGTTTTCTCCAAGAGCTTTGCTAAATCTAGCAGTTAACATCTGGCTAACTCCATTGTGGTAAGATAGGGACTATCTCCTACTCCTTTCAATGATGCACATTCACAGCTATAAATTCATGTTTCAGAGTGGCCTAGATGTTCTCATTCCTATTTCCTCATAATTTTGAGTTTTTTTCTGGATAATCATGTAGTATCATCAGCCCCCCTTCTTCCCCACCCCCCGCCCCAGCCCCAAATCTTCTCCTCAAGAACTGTGTATTGGAAATTATATACTGAAAGCGGGGCTCTTCTTTGAGCAAATATCTTCCTCTGTCTTACTTGTGTAAAGCAAGTCTTTGGTGTCCGCTGCCACATCCCCAAAATATGATCCAAAGCTCTGGCAAATAATATTTTAAATTGTTCATTGCCAAACAATGAAAGTTTCAAGCCAACAGGAACAAGTCTAGGAACAAATATACTGGATAAGCAGAACTTCAATTAATTTTTCCTAAGCAAGATTTTTCTGAAGAGAAAATAATAGCCATTTTGCTTTATTTTTAAACACAAAATGAATATAACATGGCTGGAAATCATGTTTTATTGTCTCAGGACACAGAAATGTTATTGCTTAATATAAAATTTAAAATTATATTTTAATGTTTGCCTTATTACTTTATAGTAATGGCTAAGTGCACAACCTAAGTAGATTTATAATCTATTATTTTGTCCTGTAGGAGGCAAGAAAACAATCCAGCATAACTAGGAATTACAATAATAAAATAGTGCGGTTAAATTTTCTTTATTTAGAAATGATTTACCAATAGGATTTTCTTGCTACCTTTACTTTTCTCATCATTAGTGTATTTAACAAACAAATCTTAAGCAAACATAAAGAACAAGATCTATGCTAGGGGCCAAAGGTTTTAAGAGTAGGACTATATTAATGTCGCATGTCTCCGTTCCCCCTCTGGAGGGCTGTGAGAAGTGTTCTTTGGGAACACAGAGGAGGAATAATTCAGACTATGACATACACCATAAATGTGGTATTAAATATAACAGTGAAATAAACAAGGTGAGGCTACCACTCAGTTTGAAAAAGACAACATTTCCAATACAATTGCAACCACCTATGTATTCCTCCATGGTTACTCCCAAGGCTTAATTTTATACTCCCTTGCTTTTTTCTACACTGTATTCAGCTATGTATATATTTTACCTATGTATGCAGGCAAATAAATATTTCAAAATTTTGCTCATTTTTGAGCTTTATAAAAATTGTATCACAGAGGTCTTCTGATACTGTTTTTTTTTCATTAAATACAATGGCTGAGATTCATCCAGGTGATGTCTATAGTTAAAGTCCATCCTCTTGTTTGTTTCTAGTCCTTTGCTATTGCAAACAATGTAGCTATAAACACTCCTGTGTCTGCCTGTTGGTACAGATGTGCACATTTCTCCATGACCTGTTATCTGTGTGTTTTGCATGAAAATAAGAAAACATCTTCCAAATTGTTTGTACCAATTTACAATCTAACCAGCAGTGTATGAATACTAATTGCTCCACATCTTTACAGACACTTTATATTGCCATATTTTAAAAAACCTTGCAGATATAATTAGGGTAAAATGTTTACGTTACTGGAGTCTTAATTTGCATTCCTCTTATTATTAATGAAACTTAGCATCTTTTCATATATTCATTTCCTAGCTGTGTATTCCTTCAATGAAATGCTTATTCATTTCTTTTACCTATATATTGTTTGCTTTTTCCTTATTCTTTTGCAGTCTGTTATATTATTATTTGCAGGTTTTATATTATTATTTTGTCAGCTATTATGTGTGGTAAATATCTTCTCCAGTTTTCTAATGTTTTTTTCCCCATGAAATGGAGGTCTTAAATTTGATATATTTAGTTTTGTTAATATATTCCTTTATGGTTATCTTTTTTTAAAAAATAAATTTATTTATATTAGGCTGCGTTGGGTCTTCACTGCTGAGCGTGGGTTTTCTCTAGTTGCGGTGAGTGGGGGCTACTCTTTGCTGCGGTGCGCGGGCTTCTCATTGCAGTGGCTTCTCTTGTTGCAGAGCACGGGCTCTAGGTGCCTGGGCTTCAGTAGTTGTGGCACGAGGGCTCTAGAGCACAGGCTCAGTAGCTGTGGCGCATGGGCTTAGTTGCTCCGTGGCATGGGGGATCTTCCCTGACCAGGGCTCGAACCCGTGTCCCCGGCATTGGCAGGTGGATTCTTAACCACTGCGCCACCAGGGAAGCCCAGGTTATCTTTTTTGTATCTTGTTTGTGAAATGTTTCCATACACCGAAGTCATAAAAGTAATCTTCTATATATTCTTCTAAGAATTTAAAATATTTGTCTTTCTCTCAAGAATTTGAGTCACCTGGAATTGATGTTTGCATGTGGCATAAAGAAGGAAGAGATTTCAGTTTGTTTCCATATGCACAGTCACTTGCCTTAACACTATTTATTGAAGAGTCCATCCTTTTCACACTAATCTGCAAAGCCACTTCTATCAAATATTACATTTCCCTATATGTGTAGTAAATTTGTTCAATTTGTGATACAAGAGCTTGGAGAATCTAAATGGATGGGCCTTGCTTATCCAAGCCTTTTAATGCAATTTTGGATGTGTAAAGAACACTTGGCTGTAATTTGGGGAAGGAATAAGAGGTAAAGAGTTCAATAGCTCTGCTTATGAAACTAAGGGCATTCAGTGTTGGAAAATGATAACTTGAAAAGATAACAACATTGACTTGGATCTACAGCCAGTCTCAAGAAAATGGAGAGATAGAGCCAAGAGAAAATTCCTCTGGAGGCAAGACTGATGGGTTTTTAGAATAGTGATGTGTAATATTCAATTCAAAGTTGTTTGAATTATATGCTCAGTTTTCAGAGCCTTCAGTAAATGTCAGATATAGACTACTGCCTTGTAATTTGGGTGGTTTCCAGTGAGGAACAAAGCAATGCATGGGAAAAGGACAGTCATCTTAGATAGGAAGATGCAGAGCAGAGATCAAGAATTCAGAAGGAGCAGGGTACTAAATCAAGAACTGATAAGGGTAACATAAACTTCTTCCTTAGAAACAATGAGGGATGGAGGGATGGTTGATAGAGTATTTTTCCTTCAATGTAGTAGGTCCAGATCATTTTATTGGGCTGTTAAAGGAAAAGTTATGTTGTTTTCCAAACCTCAGTCTTATCACTCCTGTAGTTCAGAAGCTCCTACATAGAAAGCTTTGTGAAATTTCTATTCTCTTCTTTTGTTTTGAACTATAAGATTAAGTACCCATTCCTTATCACAGCACTCAGAACTGCACTGAAACTGGACTCTACCTCTTCCCTCTAGTCTCTTTTCTTAAGCAACACTGAAATATTTGCAGTATCTTAAACAGGCCAGGTACTTTCAGGGCAACTTGTCTCTGATGATATTGTTCCCTGTGCATGGTATGCATAGTGGAGAAGCCATGATAAGGATGGGATAATAAGGACAATGAAAGATTACACTTGTCAGTGCAGGACCTGTGGATCATCACTGACTTCCACAGTCCCCCACTGTTGACTGTGGACAGAAGCCACGGTGGAGGACTCAGTCCGACTTTGGCACCTGTGACATTGCAGTCTAGGACTGTAAAGAAACACTCTGCAACATTATGGCATGAGCATAAGTATATGAGGTTTCAGAGTCATCCATTGGATCATGGCTGATAAAAAGCATTTCAGGCAAGATAAGCTAGTTTACTGGTAAGGGAACAGAAAAACCTACCTGTGATATGATGATTTGTCTCTATCACTCTCTAATTTAGAGTTTCTATCAAAAACACAATAGAAATATATTCAGCAGCTGGGATGACTCATTGGAAATTCATCAACAGTATTTTCTGGAGATTAAAGTGTTAGATATATTTAGTGAAAGAAAAAATAAATTTGTTGATAAAATCTAATAGTATCATTCTATTTAAAAAACTTTCCTAAATTTGCTCCATGGAAAACATCTATACATTAGAAGAAGAAATACTACAAAGAATTTAAAGTTTAAGTCAAATTTTAGATTACATATTTAACGTACTTTTAAACTTATTTCTTTAAAAATAGTAGGTGAGTTACTAAAGTCTATCTATAAATATTGACATTAACGATGTATTCTATAAGATAAATTACTTGTATGACCAATGGGAAACCCTGTTTTGTAACAGGTAAGGAGAGATTTAGAACTTTGATATGAAATGCGTAAAGTTATGAAGAATCATAAATAAATGTATCCAAATATTCTTTGGGTTTATTACAAGGTAACCATTTTACATTTCATAAGAGTAGATAATATTGAATGTTGAGTTTGTAAAACAGCCATTATACTTGATTTACATTCAAATTCCTTAATAAAGTCCTTCTGAATCCTTGAAGGCCAGGCTCATTACTTTTTCCCTCAATTATCATATTGTTCTCTACAGCTTTATTATAGAACTGATATATCATATTGTATCATAGCCATAGGAACAAAGCAAACAATACTGCTTGTTGAATGAATGAACTAGCACAAATCCAGTGCTTAAACTGAGAAGTAAAAATTTCAATTAAATTAAAAACAACAACAACACTTACACCCTAGTCAGAATATTCATGGTCATTTCTATCTAATGCATAACATGAAGTAACAGACTGAGTTAATAGGAGCTTTCAGGGAAAAAAAAGGAGAAAGGGAGGAATGAGGAAGAAAGGAAGGCAAGAGGAAGAAGGGGAGGGAGGAAGGAAGGGACAGACAAGGAAAAGAGAAAGGGAGTGAGAAAGAAAAGAAAAAAGGAGAGGAAAGGAAGTATTTTGGAGGGGCAGGATAGTAATGGAATGGTTTATCTTTAAAAATTATCCGGAAATTTAATGGAGGGAAATATTTCCAAATGAAAATTAACATACTTTAATGAAAAAAACCTTAAATATTAATAACTGTCTTATATAGACCATCTTAATTCTTTTACATGTAATAATAGTGATGCTATATTAATTAAGACAGCAGCATTCTGATACAGTTGGTCCTTAAATCATACTTTGAGAAACACTGGATTAGGAAATTAGTATTAGAAAAACAAAAGCAAACAATAGCAACCAAAAACTCTATGTCGTATGAACAGTATGTATGAAATGAAACCAGTCTCTCATATCAAATCTACCCAGTGCGATAACACACTAAGCTGTGAAAACATTCCCATAGTTGTTCCCTGGGAAGCATGGAAGTGAATCTGCTCCTTGGGGATAGAAAAGGTGAGTTTTCTCCTTTCATTTACCAGGTTACCTAGGCCCACAGTGACTACTTTCCTTACAGTTTAAATTAACTCCATCTTTATCACAAAGGTTTGAAAACCAGATTAACTATGAATAAAACCAGAAATACATCTAAACATTTAAACCAGTATCACTACCAAAAGACTGCTTTGTTTTGGTAGGAAGAACCAACTCCAATTCATTATGGTTAAGACTGATGCATACAGGATGACAAGTATACATGTAAACTTGTTAAATCCAGAAGCAAAATTATGACTCTAAGCCTCATTCTTGATCCTTATTCAAAAAGGATTAAGATCCATCTTCATGGTAAGGAGACACTGCAAAGAAGTTCAGAAAGAGCACAGGCTTAGGAGTCAAATTGGCCTGGAGTTGAACAGCTATTTGCCCATGAGCAAATTATCTAATTTCTGTATGTAGAGTTGTTCCTGTATGATACAGTCAATTGGATATTTCTAACACTGGATCATTTTGGAGTGAAAAGTGAATAATCATAGATTCTTAGTCTGTTACATAGTAGGTTCTCAGTTAAAATGAGTTTCTTGCCCTCCAACATCTTCCACTCGTTATGTGAGATTATTAACACTGTTGACTATGATCATATTTGCAAATAAGCCACAATTTTAAAAGGTTTGGTTAGGCTCTCCTTTTCATAGGCAGAGAGATTTTTTTTTTTTTTTTTTTTTAAGATGAACTAGTTCAAATTTTGCTTCAGTCATTTCTGGTCTGGATACAGTAGAAGAACAGGAGGCTGACTGCTGATGGGACAATGTAATAGTCTGTAATGGCCAGGGCCATGAGTCTAGAGCAACTCATTTTTTTAGGGACAGTTATACACATGATCTGTTAAAACTTCAATTTGTTACCGATGCATAAGTCATTATCTTGGGATTAAAACAAATGACTCAAAGAAGTTATCTCTAGCAGAAAAATCTGTTGAATGAAGCAAGTTAAATTACTTACAAAAATTAAGTGTTTAACTATCCTCAAATATCATTATCTCTCTTATTCTTTCTACTATTAACATATGCAAGGAAAGCAAAAGTTAACCATTAAGGGACCCCATTTTATGCTTCTGAATTTCATAAAGAATATTCTTTGGTACAAACAAAAGATGAATGGGTTCATTGTATTATCAATATTTGCAATATGGAATACCAATTTACCAGACAAAATTCTATTTTTTTTAAACCACGCTCTTATATACTAAGCTTCAAAATTAAAACTTTTTTCGGGGCTTCCCTGGTGGCGCAGTGGTTGAGAATCTGCCTGCCAATGCAGGGGACACGGGTTCGAGCCCTGGTCTGGGAAGATCCCACATGCCGCGGAGCAACTAGGCCCGTGAGCCACAACTACTGAGCTTGCGCATCTGGAGCCTGTGCTCCGCAACGAGAGGCCGCGATAGTGAGAGGCCCACACACCGCGATGAAGAGTGGCCCCCGCTTGCCACAACTAGAGAAAGCCCTCGCACAGAAACGAAGACCCAACACAGCCATAAATAAATAAATAAAAATTTAAAAAAAGAAGACTTTTTAATTGAATATAGGAAATGATTATTCACCACATTCCTTGGGTAAATCATGAAAATGCTCATGTAATCTGTAAGAATCCACACACCTGGTTCAATTTGAACTACATCTTGATTTTACTCGTAAAGGTCTAACAAATATTTTGGCAGGAATTTTGTTTCCAACTCTAAGCTACTGAAAATGAGTTTACTTCTCAGCAGAATCTGTTCTGTGGACTCAGCAGAAGCATTAACCTTCCATTTTTTAAAAGAAAACAATCAATATCCATAATACGTAAGGAGAATGGGTCATTCTTCCATCTGTTAGGGAATTTTACATGAGAAATAACACCAGGGTTCAGATAAAGGAAAACTTCCATCCACTTTTCTAAAGGGTCAGATTTATAGGCCCTTAAAATCCCATTAAACATCCAAATGGTGAAAAAAATATCTCTTCTAAGTTTTAATTTGTTTCTATTTTTTTCCATAATTGTGAAAAATAACAATTTGAATGATCAACTACACTCTCAAAGCAAAGACAAGATGCTAGCTATACTTGAATTTGCCAGTGAACATTTTTAAACTTTGGAAAATGAGTGTGGGTTTGAATGAATATATTAGTTTGAAAATTGAGTCTAATGAATGAATTAAATTATGTCAATTATTTTCAAACATCAATAATCGAAAGATTTTAAACACTTGATGTGTATACTTGCCAAAGAATTTGAATTTGTGTTCTCATTTGAATGTACATTTGGTTAAAGTCCACACTTCTAGTAAGATAATATTTTAAGATTATACATATAGATAGACACACATATCTACACATATATAATATACATTATACATAATTAGATTTTAGCCTTAAAGATTTATATTTATATATACATATTCAATATATAATAAAAATTAGATTTTAGCTTCCAAATTGAAAAAAATACCTATATATATACATATATAAACATATATACATATATATACATGTATATAATTAGTAAGTCAATGTGACTATAATATTCTCTGAGAATAACTGAACTCCTAAAAGCAATCACTTTCTTTTAGTATCTTAAAATCAGAAATTCCTGAGAATTTAGATAGAAATACAAAGCCATGTTATTCTATCTTCTCTGAAGAGCCAATTTAGGTACAGCAAGTACAAACCCCCTACTACTGCAACTAGTGTATTTAAGTGGAGCTTAAATAAAAAGGTTGGGAGGGTGGGAGGAGAAAAGAGGCACAGTGAACACCAGAGTCCATCTGCCTGAGTTCATATTCCAGTTCTGACTCTTACCATTGTATGAATAAGCAAGTTTCTTAAATCTCTCTAAGTCTCCATTTTCTCATCAGGAAAATGGGATAATAATCCTCAAAGAGTTGTGGAAATTAGAGATGATAACTCTGTACTGAGTATTTACTTAGTGCCTAGATTATAATGTCATTTTAAAAGAAAGTGAAAATAAAGGAATAGTGGAATGATGACACCAATGACCTTTACTGTCAGCTTCATTTAAACTTAAGAAACCCCAGGGTTTGCCCTTCTATTTCTATGCCCTCCCACCTCTCATAGGCACTCACTCTAAGGTGGTTTAAAACCAGGGGCCTTGGTGAACTACTACGAGGGGCAGATGACCTTACTATTTAAAAGGAGAGGTCAAAGCCTACTGTTCTTTGAGGCATATTGACCTTGGATTTCCTCTTTCTAGTTTTTTTTTTTTTTTTTTTTCTCTCCAGAAACTTGTCCCTCACATGGCTACCGTGGTAAGAAAGGCCCCTCAGCATCTTCCTGCTCCTCAGGATACACCTTTTTCGTATCCTCCTCTCTTTCTGTCCCCTTCAGAACTGTTCTCCTATCAAAAGGGCAGTGGGAACCAAGGTGGATGAAGGGGAAAGTAATCAGCACCACCCCTTCTTCTTAGGCCCACCTTCAGTCTAAAAAAAGGAGTTTATGCAGTTCACACATGGTCTAGCCTAGTTTACCGGGGAAAGCATTCCCCATCAGAGTTTGAGGACAGAGCAAGCTCTTATTAATAAAATCAATATATGCCAGGTCCCACTTAGTCTCTGGATACAAACAGTATTAACATTAATGTTCAATATCCAAACACTGCTCCCCCAATAAAGACACACAATACTTTAGCCCCAACATAAAGTTATATTCAAAGTAGTGTCTGCCATACTACCTGGTGCAAATCTGCCATCTCTTTGGTATAGAGCTGGTTTGTAGGTTGCCATTTGGGTAAAGCATGCCTCTGACACTACTGCCCTCCAAGAAAATTCTGTTTCCCAGTGCGACTACTGTGTGGACTCAGCTGGAACATGCCACTGTGTTCTATGCACTTTATAAACTTTGGAATCCAGGACCCAAAGTGAAAGTGATCCTGTCCTAAGTTTCACAAGGACTTTTTCCCCAAATGGCCTAGGTTTCTGAACAGCAGGCAGAAAATGATCACATTCATACAACATACATAAAGCGATGTCTAGAATGTCGATCATGAAACATTATCAGTGGGTATCTCTCTGTAAAGATATTTCAGGAGATTTTTTTCACTTTACTTTTTGTACTTTACTGTTTGGAATATTGTTTCCAATTAGCTTATATCAGTTTTCTTTTACATTTATTTTTTATTGAAGTATAGTTGATTTACAATGTTGTGTTAACTTTTGCTATACAGCAGTGACTCAGCCATAAAAAAGAACGAAATAATGCCATGTGCAGCAACATGGATGCAACTAGAGATTATCATGCTAAGTGAAGTAAGTCAGAAAGAGAAAGACAAATACCATATGATATCACTTATATGTGGAATCTAAAATATAGCACAAAAGAACTTATCTGTGAAACAGAAACAGACTCACAGACATAGAGAACAGACCTGTGGTTGCCAAGGGGGAGGGGTGGGTGAGTGGGGGATAGACTGGGAGTTTGGGGTTAGTAGATACAAACTGTTACATACAGAATGGATAAATAACAAGGTCCTACTATATAGCACAGGGAACTATACTCAATACCCTGCGATAAACCATAACGGAAAAGAATATAAAAACAGTGTATATATGTGTATAAATGAAGCTTATATCAGTTTTAGAATCAAAAAAGAAATAAAGTTATATTCATTGAAATAAAAGACTCTTCTACTTGTTGCCCCTCCCCACTCTTTCTGGTGAGTAAGGTCTAGTCCTGTAAGTCAGCTAGAAGAGAGATGTTTTTCTGGCTTCCGTCTCATCATCTCCACTTCAGGAACCAGTGTGCAAACCCTGTCCCTCCTTCTTTAGAAAAACAAAAATCCCTAAATGAATCTAGACTGGAAGCATACTGAAAGCTACTAAAATAGGTGAACATCATGTTTCTTTAGCAAAGCACAAAGACAAAATTAAATTGCACAAAAGCAGCATCAATTTTAAACTAGGCCTATATCCCTCAGACCCATTCAGTCACCTTGTTCCTGGGTTCAGTTTCATATTTAGATTTCCGATTCCTGTCTTGTTAGGTTTCAATAGTATAACTAACTGATTGGCTAATTATTCCTAGTTTGGAGTCAACTATAAACTTGGTACACTGAGTCTCTATTTTCTTATATGCTGTCAAAAAAATGTAGATCAGATTAAGTCTCTGAGTTCAATGGCCCACTATTAATGAACTAACTAATTGGATAAACTCACTAATTGGTTTGTTCAAGCAGATACAAATCCTCTTATCTTTACTATGATCCTGTATAAATTTTTTCATTTACTCATGATAGAATATCATGAGAAATTGTCCCAAGTACCTTGCTGAATTTATGTTAAATGAACCATTCCAGTAAGTCCTGAAATAAAGGAAAATTAATTTCATATCTCATAATTTTCATCCTGAGAACACTAGCTACTCATTATTGATACTGCTTTATTTTTTAAGTGCTTCACAGAATCTGTTCAAGAGTTCAATCAAGAATAAATCCAGATATCGGAAACTGTCTAGAGTTTTTGACATTCACTTTACTTTCTTACTTGAAATCACAAACCTATTTGCCCAGCTCTACTCTCCTTTCATTTGTTTACAGGATTCCTAAAAAATAAATTCAGTTTAAATAATCACAATCACATCTGTAAGTTGAACTAACCAATGTATCTGTACGAGAAGATTTGAATTTATTTTGAACACTCAAGATTTTATATAAATAGTATATATTTAGATTTTATATATATGTCTTCAATTTTCATTCAACTCTACTTTTTTATAAGTTTATATTTTTATTTAAATTTAATTTTATTTATTTATTTTTTATACAGCAGGTTCTAATTAGTTGTCTATTTTATACGTATTATTGTATACATGTCAAACCCAATCTCCCAATTCACCCCACCACCACCACACCCCTGCCACATTCCCCGTTGGTGGCCATATGTTTGTTCTCTACATCTGTGTCTCTATTTCTGCCTTGAAAACCAGTTCATCTGTACCATTTTTCTAGATCCCACATATATGCATCAATATACGATATTTATTTTCTCTTTCTGACTTACTTCACTCTGTATGACAGTCTCTAGATTCATCCACGTCTCTACAAATGACCCAATTTCGCTCCTTTTTATGGCTGAGTAATATTCCATTGTATATATGTACCACATCTTCTTTATCCATTCGTCTGTCGATGGGCATTTAGGTTGCTTCCAAGACGTGGCTATTGTAAATACTGCTGCAATGAACATTGGGGTGCATGTGTCTTTTGGAATTATGGTTTTCTCTGGGTATATGCCCATTAGTGGGATTGCTGGGTCATATGGTAATTCTATTTTTAGTTTTTTAAGGAAACTCCATACTGTTCTCCATAGTGGCTATAAAAATTTACATTCCCACCAACAGTGTAGGAGGGTTCACTTTTCTCCACACCCTCTCCAGTATTTGTTGTTTGTAGATTTTCTGATGATGCCCATTCTAACCGGTGTGAGGTGATACCTCATTGTAGTTTTGATTTGCATTTCTCTAATATTTAGTGATGTTGAGAAGCTTTTCATGTGCCTCTTGGCCATCTGTATATCTTCTTTGGAGAGATGTCTGTTTAGGTTTCTGCCCATTTTTGGATTGGGTTGTTTGTTTTTTTGAGCTGCATGAGCTGTTTATATATTCTGGAGATTAATCCTTTGTCCGTTGATTCGTTTGCAAATATTTTCTCCCATTCTGAGGGTTGTCTTTTCGTCTTGTTTATGGTTTCCTTTGCTGTGCAGAAGCTTTTAAGTTTCATTAGGTCCCATTTGTTTACTTTTGTTTTTATTTCCATTTCTCTAGGAGGTGGGTCAAAAAGGATCTTGCTGTGATTTATGTCATAGAGTGTTCTGCCTATGTTTTCCTCTAAGAGTTTGATAGTGTCTGGCCTTACATTTAGGTCTTTAAACCATTTTGAGTTTATTTTTGTGTATGGTGTTAGGGAGTGTTCTAATTTCATTCTTTTACATGTAGCTGTCCAGTTTTCCCAGCACCACTTACTTAAGAGGCTGTCTTTTCTCCATTGCATATGCTTTCCTCCTTTGTCATACATTAGTTGACCACAGGTGTGTGGGTTTATCTCTGGGCTTTCTATCCTGTTCCATTGATCTATATTTCTGTTTTTGTGCCAGTACCATACTGTCTTGATTACTGTAGCTTTGTAGTAGAGTCTGAAGTCAGGGAGCCCGATTCCTCCAGCTCCGTTTTTCTTTCTCAGGATTGCTTTGGTTATTCGGGTCTTTTGTGTCTCCATACAAATTTTAAGATTTTTTGTTCTAGTTCTGTAAAGAATGCCATTGGTAATTTTATAGGTATTACATTGAATCTGTAGATTGCTTGGGTAGCATAGTCATTTTCACAATATTGAGTCTTCCAATCCAAGAACAGCTTGTTATCTCTCCACCTGTTTCTGTCATTGTTGATTTCTCTCATTAGTGTCTTATAGTTTTCTGAGTACAGGTCTTTTACCTCCTTAGGTAGGGTTATTCCTAGGTATTTTATTCTTTTTGCTGCAATGGTAAATGGGATTGTTTCCTTAATTTCTCTTTTTGATCTTTCATTGTTAGTGTATAGGGTTGCAAGAGATTTCTGTGCATTAATTTTGCATCCTGCAACTTTATCATATTCATTGATTAGCTGTAGTAGTTTTCTGGTGGCATCCTTAGGATTCTCTATGTATAGTATCATGTCATCTGCAAACAGTGACAGTTTTACTTCTTCTTTTCCAATTTGTATTCCTTTTATTTCATTTTCTTCGCTGATTGCCATGGCTAGGACTTCCAAAAATATGTTGAATAATAGTGGCGAGAGTGGACATCCTTGTGTTGTTCCTGATCTTAGAGGAAATGCTTTCAGTTTTCACCATTGAGAATGATGTTTGCTGTGGGTTTGTCGTATATGGCCTTTATTATGTTGAGGGAGGTTCCCTCTATGCCCACTTTCTGGAGAGTTTTTATCATAAATGGGTGTTGAATTTTGTCAAAAGCTTTTTCTGCAACTATTGAGATGACCATATGGTTCTTATGCTTCAATTTGTTAATATGGTGTATCACATTGATTCATTTGCGTATATTGAAGAATCTTTGCATCCCTGGGATAAATCCCACTTGATCATGGTGTATGATCCTTTTAATGTGCTGTTGGATTCTGTTTGCTAGTATTTTGTTGAGGATTTTTGCATCTATACTCATCAGTAATGTTGGTCTGTAATTTTCTTTTTTTGTAGTATCTCTGTCTGGTTTTGGTATCAGGGTGATGGTGGCCTCATAGAATGAGTCTGGGAGTGTTCCTCCCTCTATTATATCTTGGAAGAATTTGAGAAGGATGGGTGTTAGATCTTCTCTAAATGTTTGATAGAATTTGCCTATGAAGCCATCTGGTCCTGGACTTTTGTTTGTTGGAAGATTTTTAATCACAGTTTTAATTTCATTATTTGTGATTGGTCCATTCATATTTTCTATTTCTTCCTGGTTCAGTTTTGGAAGGTTATATCTTTCTAAGAATTTGTCCATTTCTTCCAGGTTGTCCATTTTATTGGCATAGAGTTGCTTGTAGTAGTCTCTTGGGATGTTTTGTATTTCTGTGGTGTCCGTTGTAACTTCTCCTTTTTCATTTGTAATTTTATTGATTTGAGTCCTCTCCCTCTTTTTCTTGATGATTCTGGCTAAAGGTTTATCAATTTTGTTTATCTTCTCAAAGAAACAGCTTTTAGTGTTATTGATCTTTGCTATTGTTTTGTTTCTATTTCATTTATCTCTGCTCTGATCTTTATGATTTCTTTCCTTCTACTAATTTTGGGGTTTTTTTGTTTTTCTGTCTCTAGTCTTTAGGTGTAAGGTTAGATTGTTTATTTGAGATTTTTCTTGTTTCTTGAGGTAGGGTTGTATTGCTATAAACTTCCCTCTTAGAACTGCTTTTGCTGCATCCCATACGTTTTGGAACGTCATGTTTTCATTGTCATTTGTCTCTAGGTAATTTTTGATTTCCTCTTTGATTTCTTGAGTGATCTCTTGGTTATTTAGTAATGTATTGTTCAGCTTCCATGTGTTTTTTTTTTTTTATGTTTTTTTCCCTGTAATTGATTTCTCATCTCATAGTGTTATGGTCAGAAAAGATGTTTGATATGATTTCAATTTTCTTAAATTTACCGAGGCTTGATTTGTGAACCAAGATGTGATCTATCCTGGGGAATGTTCTGTGTGCACGTGAGAAGAAAGTGTAATCTGCTGTTTTCTGATGCAATGTCCTATCAATATCAGTTAAATCTATCTGGTCTATTGTGTCATTTAAAGCTTGTGTTTCCTTATTAATTTTCTGTCTGGATTATCTGTCCATTGCTGTAAGTGAGGTGTTATAGTCCCCCACTATTATTGTGTTACTGTTGATTTCCTATTTTATAGCTCTTAGCAGTTGCCTTATGTATTGAGGTGCTCTGACATTGGTTGCGTATATATTTATAATTGTTATATCTTCTTCTTGGAATGATCCCTTGATCATTTGTAGTGTCTTTCCTTGTCTCTTATAACATTCTTTATTTTAAAGTCTATTTTATCTGATACGAGTATTGCTACTCCAGCGTTCTTTTGATTACCATTTGCATGGAATATCTTGTTCCATCCCCTTACCTTCAGTCTGTATGTGTCCCTAGGTCTGAAATGGGTCTCCTGTAGACAGCATACATATGGTTCTTGTTTTTGTTTCCATTCAGCAAGCCTGTGTCTTTTGGTTGGAGCATTTAATCCATTCACATTTAAGGTAATTACTTATATGTATGTTCCTATTACCATTTTCTTAATTGTCTTGGGTTTGTTTTTGTCGGTTCTTTTCTTCTCGTGTTACAGAGGTTCCTTAAGCATTTGTTGTAGAGCTGGTTTGGTGGTGCTGAATTCTCTTACCTGCTGCTTGTCTGTAAAGCTTTTGATTTCTCTGTCAAATCTGAATGAGATACTTGCCAGGTAGAGTTATCTTGGTTGTAGGTTCTTCCCTTTCATCACTTTAAATATGTCATGCCACTCCCTTCTGGCCTGTAGAATTTCTGCTGAGAAATCAGCTGTTAACCTTATGGGAGTTCCCTTGTATGTTAATTGTCGTTTTTCCCTTGTTGCTTTCAGTAATTTTTCTTTGTCTTTAATATTTGTCAATTTGATTACTATGTGTCTCGGTATTTTTCTCCTTGCCTTTATCCTGCCTGGGACTCTCTGCACTTCCTGGACTTGGATGGCTACTTCCCTTCCCATGTTAGGGACATTTTCCACTATAATCTTTTCAAATATATTCTTGGGTCATTTCTCTTTCTTTTCTCCTTCTGGAACCCCTATAATGAGAATGTTGGTGCATTTAATGTTGTCCCAGAGGTCTCTGAGGCTGTCTTCATTTCTTTTCATTCTTTTTTCTTTATTCTGTTCCTCAGCAGTGAATTCCACCATTATGTCTTCCATGTTACTTATCCGTTCTTCTGCCTCAGTTATTCTGCTATTGATTCTTTCTAGTGTATTTTTCATTTCATTTATTGTATTATTCATCTTTGTTTGTTCTTTAATTCTTCTAGGTCTTTGTTAAACATTTCTTGCATCTTCTCAATCTTTGCCTTCATTCTTTTTCTGAGGTCCTGGATCATCTTCACTATCATTATTCTGAATTCTTTTTCTGGAAGGTTGCTTATCTCCACTTCATTTTGTTGTTTTTCTGTGGTTTTATCTTGTTCCTTCACCTGGTACATAGTCCTCTTCCTTTTCATTTTGTCTCTCTTTCTGTGAATGTGGTTTTTGTTCCACAGGCTGCAGAATTGTAGTTCTTCTTGCTTCTGCTGTCTGCCTTCTGGTGGATGAGGGTATCTAAGAGGCTTTTGCAAGCTTGCTGATGGGAGGGACTGGTGGTGGGTAGAGGTGGGTGTTGCTGTGGTGGGCAGAGCTCAGTAAAAATTTAATCTGCTTGTCTGCAGATGGGTGTGGCTGGCTTCCCTCCCTGTTGGTTGTTTGGCCTGAGGTGACCCAGCACTGGAGCCTATCTGGCTCTTTGGTGGGGCTAATGGCAGACTCTGGGAGAGCTCACACCAAGGAGTAATTCCCAGAACTTCTTTTGTCAGTGTCCTTGTCCCCGTGGTGAGCCACAGTCACCCCATGCCTCTGCAGGAGACCCTCCAACACCAGCAGGTATGTCTGGTTCAGTCTCCTATGGGGTCACTGCTCCTTCCCCTGGGTCCTGATGCACACACTACTTTGTGTGTTCCCTCCAAGAGTGGTCTCTGTTTCCCCCAGTCCTGTGAAAGTCCAGTAATCAAATCCCGCTAGGCTTCAAAATCTGATTCTTTCCGAATTCCTCCTCCCGTTGCTGTACCCACAGGTTGCGAAGCCTGACGTGGGGCTCCGAACCTTCACTCCAGTGGGTAGACTTCTGTAGTATATGTGTTCTCCAGTTTGTGAGTCACCCACCCAGCAGTTATGGGATTTGATTTTATTGTGATTGCGCCCTTCCTACCATCTCACTGTGGCTTCTCCTTTGTCTTTGGATGTGGAGTACCTTTTTTGGTGAGTTCCAGTGTTTCCCTGTCGATGACTGTTCAGCAGTGAGTTGTGATTCTGGTGCTCTTGCAAGAGCAAGTGAGTTCAGTCCTTCTCCTCTGCCATCTTGAACCAATCTCTCTCAACCCTGCTCATTATATGATTTATTCTCTTTGAACTGGTGTGCCTCTAACATTTTGGGACACTGATGCGAGATTACATTTGGAGGTCCACATACCACAATTGAACACCTAAATGTTAAATGGAGCTGACTGTTAAAGTACTATGTTAAAACTCCTACTTTCATGAATACACCTTGAAACCATCCTGAACAGCCTGGGCCCCTTAGAATTGTGTGCCATTTCCCCACCCCCAGATCTGTCCACCCTGGACAGCTGCCTACACACATGTGTATAAACACCTCTACCCACACACCCGAGATCTGTCCACACATTCTGTCTTCTGCAAGTAGCTACCCCAGAGAAATCGAACCCAGGGGAGAGGTCTGACCATGTCCTCAAATGGGCTTGGGACCATTTGTTTAGTAATTTTGGAGCATGAGCAGAAGAGAGGGCATGGTCTCCCTGTGGGTACATGGATTCCTGGCTCAGGGCAGAGAGGCCTCTCTTGTGTAGGTCTAAGGACTGCACTGCCTTTGCAGTTGAAGAATGCATCTTCCTCTTTGTTATCTATTTATTTCAATCTTTGATTCTTTTATTGTTCTTGATCATTTCCTCCAAAACCTAGCTGGAAACATGTGTTTCCTTTAGAATTTTACATAATGCTTATTCTGGGCTTTGTTTGCTTTGAACATTCTTTTATTTATTTATTTATTGAACTATCATTTATTTATTTATTTATTTATTTACTGAGGCACGCAGGATCTTCACTGAGGCAGGCGGGATCTTCTCATTGCAGCACACGGGCTTCTCTCTAGTTGTGGTATGCGGGTTTTCTCTCTCTAGTTGTGGTGCACAGGCTCCACAGCGTGTGGGCTCTGTAGTTTTTGTCATGCAGGCTCTCTCTTTGAGGCACGTGAGCTCACTACTTGTGGCGCATGGGCTTAGTTGCCTCTTGGCATGTGGGATCTTAGTTCCCTGACCAAGGATCGAACCTGTGTTCCCTGCATTGGAAGGCAGATTCTTTACCACTGGACCACCAGGGAGGTCCCTGGACATTCTTTTAGAACTGAGAGCCTCTTCTGCATTCACCCCTTATTGTCTCTCTTTCCGTTTTTATACATGATTTCCCTCCTACTATTACACACACAGATAGACATAACTACCATTTACTGTTTTCCAGAATAGTTGATGCATATTGGATTAATATTCAAGCATCTTGCTTCTAATCCTCAACATAACATTCACCAGCCACATCATCTCAGGATCTCTAGCTACATTTATTGTTTCGTATTTAAAAAATGATGATTGCCATCCTATCTTCACAAGATTGTTTTAAGGATAAAATAAGAGAATATATGAGAAAGTAATATTTGAAAACCATGAAATGTCATGGAAATGAATGGAATTACTGTGGCCACCATTATAAACTTGCCTTAATAATTAAGGAGTATTGTTCTCCAAAACTACTCACCTGCTCCCTACTCACCTACTTCTGAAGTATAATTTGGCTTTTTTTTTTTTTTTTTTTTGTAATATTGGTCTGTGCTTATTCTTAGAATGCATGGATATTATTTATTATTATCAACAGAAATATTGAGCTAAAAGTAAGCTCTGTCTTTTTTGGTCCATTTATCAATATGCAATATAAATTTAAATAAGCCAAATGTGCCCATAACAAAAATTCACATATAAAGGAACAAAAGAGGACAGAAATATTACCATTAGTCATCTAGGATTTTACTCTGATTTCTCCTGTGCTACATGTATTATTATTATTTATACTAAACAATCTATGTGTTTAAGTTAGTTTTATTACTCATATGTATAGTTAACAATTCTGAAATTAAGTATAAGTTCCCTGAGAAAGGTCTTTTCTTTAGCATGCTCTTACCTCTTTAAAACGCTACAGTATGGAATTTAGATTCTCTTAACCCTGACTAAAAACATCTGTAACCAAAGATGAAAACTTACACAGGAAAATTTCCCTTCCAAAAGTTTGGCAAAAGTTTTCTAGATGTTCGTCCAAGATGTTGCTGGTTGTGAATTTACCAGTAGTCCCTCACTTTTCCTATGCCTGAACAGACCAGTGAAGTTTGTCCAGGAAAGTTTTCTTAGTTATTTCTTATACTGGGTGACCTACATTTATGAATGAGGAGCCTCAGCTGTATCATGTCTATGGCTACAGGCTAAAATATCTTTCTCTTCCCATTTCATTCATGAGCCTTCTGTCCTTACCAGTCACAAACCATGCTATCTCAGGCACAGTGTTAATTTGATGTTCTTAACTGACCCTGATATAATAAACATTAAGGAAATTAATAATGCTCGCTGTTTACACAATCACTTTATCCAGGAAACGGTGTCAAGTTTGCTATGGTGCATTACCATCTGGGACTAATAGGACTATTTTGCTAAAATACTACACACACTGTCCCCTTTACATCACAAAGCTACCAGAAAAGTTTACAACACTTTACTAAAAAGTGCCTAGAATAAGAGTTATTTTAATACGCTAAAGTGAAGATAGAAAGGCAAAATTTGACGAGACCTAATTTTAAATCACTGTCAACTTTTTCAGTCGGTACTAACAATGTTAGAATGAACAAACTGATTATAAAGTGCTTGAAATCTAGACTATTTGAAATCTTAGCTCAAACATTTAGACAAAAGATTTTTATGTGGATCCAAATAAACTTGTGTTGAAGTGGCTATAAAGAATTTAATTAATTATGAATAACTCAAAATACGATAGCAGTGTTTTCTATTTACCTTTTCCCCATATGGTTTTTGTTGTCCGTTATATGCGTGCAAAGGAGGCAGAACAAATGGGAAGAAGAAGCCTGAGGTGCAATGGAGGGAAAGCCTCTCTGTCTTCTGTCCCCCAAATTCTGTAAAACACTCTTTCTAGTTGCCTGATTAAGCTGTGGACTTTGCTCATAAGTAAATATGGACCCACTGGCTATAAGATGGGTCATTCTGAGAGCTGACAGAGGCTGGAGTTATTTTGTGTAAAGCATTTCACCAAGCACATCCCTAAGAAAATACTCAGGTCAAGCGTTCCTGTTTGCCCACTTTTACCTCTAAAGGAAAATGTACTCTTTATATGTCTTTTTAATTTGTCCCAATTCTAAGGCATAGCAGAATTTGCAGAATTCCTACCTTTCACAAACACTGAGCTGGATATTCGATCCCTGGAAGATGTGAGTGTTCATGTAGGGTTGGGTGCAGAGGCGAGTACAGTGTTCATTTGATGGGAAGGAGCTATAAAGGGTAAAAGTTAAGATTTTGATTTAATCATGTTAAACATCCAAACTTGATATTTTCAGTTACACAGTGTATTTTTGCCTGAATAATCTTGACTTGGCTTTGTGTCTTATAAACGTGATACTATCAACTAAAAAATATGAAATTTTAATAGAATATGCTTCATTTGGGCTTAACAAATTAGCACCTTTCAGGTAACAGGTTTACCCTTATAACAACAGTTTTAAGGTGCCTGAGATAATATCTAAATTGTTCTGAATTGTTTAAGGTGGTTTTATATGTGGCTCCCAAATGAAGATACCTCATACTTTCACTTACACACTGACATACACACACACACACACACACACACACACACAAACCATTCAACAGCACTGATGAGAAATCATGTTTATCATCCATACATTAGCCATTGAAAATTAATTGTACATTAAATATATATTGCCAAACTAGATTGGCATCCAAATGAATGCTTAGATCATTGGTCTTACAAGAAGCACATTCCTCTGGTGAATGGGTTAAACTGCTGCTGTCAGATTGAATATAATTAGCCTTGCTGATATGCAAAGAATTGCTCTGTCAGGAAATGTCACTGTCATTGAGTGCTGTTCCTTGTCTGCATTCAATTCTCTGTCTGGCTCAGAAAATTTTAATAACAGGTTGGAATTCACATGTAAAATTTTCACCAATTTTCATAAAAATACCTTATTTCATTTTCATTTTGCTCTCACATAATATTTGGTTGTCATAAAATAGGATAATAAACACATCTTATTTCCTTAAATTTCATTGCCTTTTGTCCTTTGAAGATAGACACTTATAGTTCATCTTTTCCCTTAGTACTTTTCAAATTTTTAATGGGAGTTTAAATTTCATTGAAAGTGACAAAAGAAGAGAAGGGGCAGTGAGATGCAGGAAGTTGAAGAAACAGAGAAGAGGAAAGTTACCTCCCCTGTGTCTTCAAGGAGAGGAGACTTCTTTAATCTTAGGTGCCCCAGGAACATGAAACTAGTGATCAAATTTCAAAAACCACCTTTAATCAACAAAAATTTTAGTTTAAAGATGGTCGTTAATCAGGGCCCAGTGCAGTCAAGAGAGTCAGATGCTTTCATTACATAATATACTTGAGTATAAATCTAGAATCTGTCTTCAGTCTTTTAAAAAATCCTTTGTAGGAAACTCAAAGTATTGAGGGCAGAGGTGTTGTTTTAATCTCTTCTTTAAGTTGCAGTGTATAATTTTAGCATAAGAGAGAAGCTGTGGGATTTTAAAAATTAGTTGCATAGTGTCAAAAAAGAGGACTCAAAATTAAGGATTTCTAGCAAGCAACAGTGTAAGAATAAGGAATTTTTTGTGAAGACACTTAGTCAAGGGGGACTGAAAAGCAAATTTGACTGAGGAAAAATAAATGGTTGAAACTGAAATTGAAATTGTGAAATATTGATGATTACAAACAGAAGGGGTTGGTTCCTGATATTTGGTTATTCTAGAAAGAATCAATAAGGAAGATGGGTGGGATATGTTTGTGGTCTCAAATATTTATAAAGTAACACACAGAGAATGGATAATAAAAAATGAAATTTTAACACAAGAAGAGAACACTTTTTCCCAGTTTTATTGCAACAAGATCCTGCAACATAAGAGGAAAACATAGTCCTTAGGATATAAAGGAAGCAGCACATTTGAGAAGGATCTACTATAGCCTACAGAAACAGATTTGTAAAAACTTATGCTTTGGCCTTAAAATTCATTTAAACATGATTTCCATGGGGGACAAAGAAGCATGGTAAGATTGATAATAAGAGAGCGACCAAGATTAGAAGATGAAGAAGATGAGAAGTGAATGCACTGATATAAGGAAAACTGAAGAGTAACTAAAATTCAATAGCAGAATTTTAATTTTCATGAGAAGCATTGCAAACAGATTATATACTGCAGAAATTTCAATGATTGATGTAGAAAACAACAATGGAAAGCAAATTTTGAACGCAAATATAAAATACATTTAAATTATGAGAAATATTATAATTTAAAGTGGATTAGTAAGTCTGAAGAATAGTCAAGAACAAACTGAGAAACAGTAAAATAGCTAACACTGAATGCCTACCACGTACCAGGCATTCTTCTAATTAACTCATTTGAATCTCATATAAACCTATTAATTGTTATACTACTACATCCACTTTATAAATGAGGAAACCGAGGGACAGAGAGGGTATGTAACATGCCCAAAGTCACAGAGTAAGTAAGTGGAAGAGCAAGGCTTCCAACGTATTCTGGCTCCAGAGCCCTTTACGTATAACCATATGTTATGCCTCACACAAAGGTGAAAGAAAAATTATCAAACTATTAAACTTACCTATTCTTAAAGAGAACCACAGTATCTGACAAAAAGGATTTTCAGGTATCATGTAAAATATATGATGATATTAGCAAATATTTCTTGAAGAATAATTAGAATTTTATAGGATACAAAGATTTACATGCATCAGAAAAAAAAAAAAATTAAAACAAAGTATGTCGCCTAAGTGAAACAAAGTTCAGGTTGATTTCACACTTTCCAGAACATTAAACTCTGGAAAACAAGGACATAATATACAAACTTTTAAAGCACTAAGGTTGTCACCAATTTTTATAATATCTAGAGAAATTACCACTTGTATGTGAATTTGGCAGAAAAACAATTACAAATAAACAATGTCTTAGTGAATTTTGTAATTATAAATCTTTCCGTGAAAAGAAAAAAAACCTAAGAATTCAATTTTTTGTAAAGCCTAATAATTAAAGAAGATTAGGATTAGAAATCATTATAAATACTGTAACATATACCAGTATATGACTAAAAAATATAAGTATTAAAATTAATTCTTGACCTTGTTCAATGTCAACTAGTCCCCTATACACAACACACACACACACACACACACACACACACACGAATCCCTCCTTTCTTCTTTTCTTTTGAAAAAGCTTTTTTCTTTCAGTTGGATTTTCTCAAAGCATACTTATGACTACATTCACTTCTCTTCCTCCCAAAGAAAGCCAAAATTTAAAAAGACAAACTGTTTTTTCCCTAGAGATTCTTGTGCTACATGTTTAAAAATGCAGAAACAAAATCTAGAGATTGAAAAAAGAAAGCTGCTGAGAAATTTAATGAACCTCATTTATAAATATAAATGAAAATATCTAAATAAATTATTATTAAATAAAAAGACAGCAATTTATTAAAGAAGTAATACAGGGTTACAAAGTAAGCTGTATTCCAAGAACAGGAGATTGCTTAATATTAGGAAATATATTCATATAAAGCATCTCATCAGTAAGTTAAATAAATTATGAGACATACAGAAATTGCATTTGATAAATTCAACATACATTCCTTAAATCTCAGTAAATCAGTAAGTAAACATACTTTCTTCACATGATAAAGAATTTCAATCTCAAACCATAAGCCAAAGTCATATTAAGTAGTAATGTTCCCATTTATAGCAGGAGTAAGACAAGAGTAACCATTCTTACTCAGATTCTTTCTTTTTCTCTGGGATTTATTCTCAGACAATTAAATAGATGAAGAATTTCTTGGTTTTCGTATTTGTTTGTTTGTTTGGCAGCAGAACACCCACCTTCTTTCCACCTCAAGGGAGAATCACCTATGGCCTATGAGTCAAATGGTGCTCGGGACAGAGATTTAGAGGCAATTTAGAAAGCAAAAGCTACTGAGGAAAAAAGAAGAGTGTGAGTCCAGGAATGTCAGAATGAGACTGCAAATCTACATTTGGTAGCTTCGATTACAATTTTAAGAAGAGACATTTAATGATAATTTGTGTGTGTGTATGTGTGTCTCTGTATGTGCATATAACAGATGGTGCAATGTATAATTCATATCTTCTATTAAGGTTTCTCTATGAAATATTGGACACCAATATGGTAGAGTAAAATTTCTTTTGAATGGGATAGGGGTGCAACTAAGTGTTGAGTACTACTTCAAATGTAGCATAAAGCAAAAGAAAGACTGCCCACAAAGACAGTTAATCCTATGATTCAGTGTTGTATAAAAGATAAAAATATCATTAATTATTTCCAGATTATCACTACATACTCATAAAACCCAAGAGAATCAACTTAAAATCTATTATAATGATACAGTTCAGTGAGGTGGCTGTATATGAAAACTATAAAAAATAATATCTGTTTATGAAAACTATAAAAACTAATATCTTTCTTATGTTATAAGGGTAACTACATACAATAACTATAAAAAATGATATCTTTCTTATGTTATATAAAAGATACAAATATCATTAATTATTTCCAGATAATCACAGCCTACTCAGAAAACACAGGAGAATGAACTGAAAAATCAATTATAATAATAGAATTCAGTGAGGTGGCTGTTTATAAAAACTATAAAAAATGATATCTTTCTTATGTTATAAGGATAATCACATATGATAACTATAAAAAATGATGTCTTTCTTATAAGGATAGTCACATATGATTAAAAAACCTGATTCACAACAGCAGCAAAGATTATCAAGTATCTATATCAAATAGGACATAAGTTAATCAAAAATGCAAAAGACTATGACAACAATTACAAAATTTTATTGAGAGAAAAGACTTGAATAAAAAGAGAAACACAATATACCTAGATAAAAATAGTTGAAATTGTCATCAATTCCAATTTCAAAATTAAAAAAATGAAAGAACTTGCATATCCAGATATTAAAACAACAATAATAAAATTAGGCTGGTATAGTCTAGAATACCCCAAAATAATACTGAAGTACATATAAATAGTACATATAAATAGTATCTGATATAACATTTCAAATTGTGGAGATGGGGTTCTGGCTTCCAGTAACGGCAGATTGAAATGGTTGTACGAACCCTCCAAAGGATAATAATTATAAAAACTGAATAAAATATTATTTAAAAACTATTGTAGGAAATGGACAGTGACTAAATGCAAGCAGAAATGAGAGAAGATTTATCCTTGAAAGACTGCAACTATAATGGTATGAAATGTGAGTTTCTGAATGTTTGTATTATGACATTCCTCAACTCCCTACATCTCTCGTGGTATAAACCTGAAGACATATCAGCTCAAGGTAGCTGACTAGAGCCTAAAGTTGGCAGAGCAGTTAGAAACTTAGGGAAGAAATCCCAGAAGAAAAGACCTATAGAAAATGTGAGAAACAAAATGTGAATATATACTCTATCCAAATCCCTGGCTGTCCATCAAATAACACATGGGGGACAACAAGGGGCACAGAAATAAAAACAAAGAGGATGAGAGAGAAATCTACCCTTAAGGCAGAGCTTTACCAGGTCAGATTTGAGACTTAATAGCTCTTTTGATTTGAGTGCATTCTTTGATCTATGCTCAGCTTGAGAAGCAGAGCTGATGTCTTACTCAGAGACTGAAGCTTAAAGATAAAGACTTAGTCAAAGCTCAGGGCTGGCAAAGCAGCTAAAGTTTATGAAAGAAGCAACAGAAGCAAAATCACAAAGAGGGTGTCTCCAAATCTGCATATAAACTCGGTGCACATCCTTTGCTGAACAATAAACTATACAGGTTCAGAAGACACCTTCAGGGTGCCAAAAGGGTGTCAGACAACAGCTTGACACTGAAAGAACTGAGCAAGGACATCAGTTTCTGCTCCCCATGGGAGAAAAATGTACAGTTTAACTTTAGGCGAATTAATTACCTATGAGGAGAAAAAACCCCAACAACCCTCAGAATGATAACACAGTACAATTTATTACCTAAAATGATCAGTTTTCAACCAAAAATAGTCAAAGGAAGAGTAGGGTGTTACCTTTATTCTGAAAAAAAGAAAGCAAATAAAAAAGTGATTCCAACTGAGCTCAAATGTTGAATATGTCAAACAAAAAATTCAAAGTAGCTGGAAAAATATATTTCAAGAATTAAAGGAAAATATGGTCTCATTGAGTAAACAGACAGGAAATAACAACCCAGAATTACAAACTATAAAAATGATTTAAAATTAAAGAGGAAAAAATCATTAGAATAACTCCACAGAAGATTAGACATGGCAAAAATGTCACTAAACTTGATAATATATTAATAAAACCTGTCAAATCTAACGACAGAGAAAAGGATGATTTAATAAACTGAACAAAACCTCAGAAATTTGGTGCAATGTCAACTGGTCCATTATATATGTTAACCGGAGTCCCAGAAGGAGAAGAAAAACTCACAAAAAGGTAGAATAATCATTTGGAGAAATAATGGCCTCAGGCTTCCCCCCATTTGGTTAAAAACACACACACATTAATTACAGATCCAGGAATTTCAATGAAGTTCAAGCAGGAGGAAAAAAAAAAAAAAAAAAGCAAATCATACCACAGGTACAATGTTGCTGTTGAAGGAAGGGGATGGAGGATGATGAAAATATGAATGGTGAAAGCAGAAAGAAAAAGATGGCACATTATATACAAGGGAAAAATGTTGTTTAACTGTTGACTTCTCATCAGGAATAATGGAGGCCAGAATACATTAAAATAACATATCCAAAATGTTAACTTAAGACAACAACAAAAAACTATCAACTAAAATATCAACTAAAATTTTTATATGCAGCAAAAGTTTACTTCAGATACAAAGGTAAAATAAAGAACATTTCAAACAAACAAAAAAAAATCTAAAAGAATTCATGACCAGCAGAAATGCAATAGAAGAAAAGCTAAAGAAAGACTTTAAGCTTCAGATAAAATAGACTTCAGGACAATAATGATTAACAGAGACAAAAAGGGTCATATAATACAGATGAAAGATCAGTTATTCAGACAGATATAACGTTATAACTGTTTATGTAATTTATAAGAGAGTTTCAAAATAAAGGAAGCAAAAAATTGAAAGAACTAAAGTGAGAAAATGACAAACCCACAATTATGGTTGAAAATTTTAAAAACAACTCTATTGGTAATTGATAGAACAATGAGACAAAAAGTCAGTAAGAATATAAAAGATTTGGGCAACATCATCAAACGCCTAACAGAACTGACATTTCTATAACACTGTACCCAACAATAGTAGAGTGGTGATAAGGTAACATAAATTATAGGAAAATAATGAAAAAAATTCCCTACATAAAAAATTCTAGATTTCTTATCTATAATATAGGAATAATAATAATCCCTTTTTAAAATTTAAAGTTAATCAAATGAGTTTATCTATGTAAAATATTTAGAATAATATCTGCTACATAGTAACTATCCAAAGTAATTTAGCTATTATTATACTCCAGATGTTTTAAAGAGTCAAGATTAAAATATAGTAATATAAAATTTTTACTATTTTATTATAGTAGAGTTAGAAGAAAATTTACATAAATATCTGGTTTAGGGTAGAATTTTTTTTTTCTTGAAGTACAGTTGATTTACAATATTATATTAGTTTCATGTATACAACATAGTATTTAATATATTTACAGACTATACTCCATTTAAATTATTACAAAATAATGACTATATTTCCTTGTGCTGTTAAATATATCCTTGTTACTTATTTATTTTATACACAGTAGTTTGTATCTCTTAATCCCCTACTCCTATCCTGCCCCTTCCCCATCCCCTCTTCCTACTGGTAACCACTAGATTTAGGGTAGAAATTTTTTTCTATGCATTACAGTAAAAGAGGTTAACAAATAAAAAAGATGGTTAGTTTTAAATTTAAAAATATAATTGTACACTTGCAAATGTCACTTATCGCTCAAACTGGAAAGGATAAAAAGTAAATAAGTTTATTTTTGGTTAAGTAAGGAAATGGGAAGCCTTGTCCCTTACAACAGTATAAACTGAAAACATTTCTGAGCTTGGGGGCAACAATTTTACCAATGTATATCAAAGGGCTTTAAATTTTCCATTAATTTCAACTCATTTATTTCTCTCCTAAGAATTAGAAAAAATAATCATAGACATAACAAAAGATTTATGTACGAGATAATTTTTATCTCAGTGTTATGTATATAGCAGTAGAAGACTTAAGGTAAAAACTTTAAATGTCTAACCACAGGGATTTAGCCACATAAACTATGGTCATCCACCCATGTAATGGAACTAGAATACTGTACATGTATGTGTGTTCAAGTCTGTGTTTAGGAGGTTTATTTAATTGCATGGTAGAAATTATTGATATGTTAATTGGGACTTCAAAGACTAAAGATGTGCCTGTTGCACTCTTCCTAAAGTCACCAATAAAACCAAAGCACAAGAAATTCAAAAGATTCCCGTGCACATTAAATCTGAATATAATGTATCAAGAGAGAAAGCAGACAGAGGAATGGTAAATAGCTTGAAAATAGAGAAAGGTCAAACTTAAGAGTTTGCAGGGGGGTTACCATCAAGAAGCAAGTGAATTGGCCCTGGACCCCAGAATTGTAGGGAAAAACTGATCACATGGAAGATGGGGGTGAGGCATGACAGGATCAAATAGATTGTTTAGAAGTTTGCCTCAGAATTTTCCAAGTATTCATCACCCTGCAGACAGCACCATTCCTCATACCAAGAAGAAATTTTGAGGTGTATTCTTCAGAGAGGTTGTGTACCTGGGGGATCCAGGCAGAATGGATCAAAAAAGGATGAGGTTGGATTTGAAAAAATAGGGATTAAATTGAAGCTTGCACACTGAATAGTAAAACTTCCTAGCCCCGTTTTTTCTTTTTGGCCCAGCTCCAGGATATCAACTGGCAGACAGGAATTGAAATGTCCTTTTCTACAGAAACTGAATTAACCAACAGACCCATAGTTACTGCAATTTGGAAATCTCCAGTGAAAAATCCAGCTGTCCGACATACTGCCCTTCAGTCAAGTCCAAGGATTTTTCCTGCAGACACAGTTTCTGGTCAATTTGTGTTTGCAGAATAGAAGAAAGCACTTAAATAGAAAGTAGTTCATGACCAAAGAGAGATAACAGATGATAATGCATTCATTGAACAAGAACTGTATGCTATTAAAAAAAAGAACAATCAGAGAACAAGAAAGAACATTTGGAAACTAAAAATATGACAGTTGACAGAGTATTCAGACAAGAGCTGAAGGATAAGATTGAGAAAATTTCTCTGGATGAGAAAAGAAGAAGACAAAGAATTAGACAACAGAAGATAAATTTAAAAAAATAATAATAAAATAAAATAGAAAATCAACACAAGAGGCCCAACCGCTGACTAACAGGATTTCCAAAAAGAACATTTTATATATATATATATATATATAAAATAGATAATATATGTACATATGTATATTATATATACATAGCATATGTATATATAATATAGTATATATAAATATAAATATAAAATCCTTAACTGGAAAATATGGATTTCTAGACTTCAGTGGCTGGTTGCCCAGCTAATGAATAAATATGAAGATATAAATAGATCACCAAGGATAAAGAAAAGATCCTAAAAGCTTTCAAGTAGGAAACAAAACTCTAGAAGAAAAATGGCAAAGAATTTATCAGATATACTGAAAGTTCAAAGGTAATGGAACAATCTTTTCAAAATTCTCAAGGAAATGAATTTTCAACCTAGAATTCTATGCCCAAATTCATTTCAAAGTAAAACTAGTTTAAAACTTTGAGAAGTTTACCTCCTATGCATGCTTTCTTATAAATCTTCTGGATAATATATAGGGGCACTAGCAGAAAGAATACTTCTACCATATAACAAATATACTGCTTGTACTTTGTACCATGTGAAACTATTATTATTGTTTTAATTCAAAACAATTTAAAAAGAAATTGTAGTATAGGCACATTACTTATAAATATAAAATAAATACTTGAGAGAACAGCAAAAAAATGGAAACAGGATATTTCTGGGGATGGGGGCATTGGAGAGGGCAGTGATCTGGGGCTCTTTGTCATAAGACACACATTACTGACTTTTTGTACTATATTATTATATACCATATCACTTTGTTATAAAAAATTTAAAGGTGACAACCCCCCAATACAACAGCAATATTTTTTAAATGTTAGATGAATAAAGCAAGTTTTAAAAAACATATGGAAGGATTTCAACTTTGTAAAAATATATTTATATAAATGAGAAAAAAGATTGGATTAAGTTATTATGCAGGTGATTTTTATTTTAATTTTAATCTTTAATATTCCCAATTTGTACAACAAAATTATCTTATAAACTAAATAATAATAATAAATAAAATAAAACATAATTACCTGGATGTGATTGTAAACTTACCTATCATTCATAAAATGGATTCTATGAAAAGATGTATTTTGAATTCTAAATAACCAGCTTACAAATAAGCCTTTGTAACACTAACTCATTTACAAGTTGGGGACTCCCTATACCTATATGGCCTATCAACTGAGGATGTGGTCTTCCTTGCTAGGAAAGCAATATAACCGGAACCAGTTATGTCAACAAATGGAGATGCTCCATATTCACTAGCTAGACAACTTAGGGAACTAAGGAATTTCCTGTATGCATTATCAGTGAAAAGTAACACTCTGACCTGCTATTACATGACTTTTCTCTGAGCAGTAAATTCCTATGCTTCTAATGTGTTAAAACCAGACTAATGGATATGGTTTTTAAAGAAGTAATGCCATTTTAAAGATTGTGGTCTGATTTATGGCATTTTATTCCAAGCTCCTTAATAGAAAACACTGGCACAGTACTCAATATTACATCTCCCCTGATAGACATCTTTGGGAGTTGAATCCTAATGTTTTATATATATATATATATATATATATATATAGAAATGCCATTTTTGTATGATAAAGAAGATCTTAGGCCCAATTTGTACCTGGAGCTTCTCTTATCTAATAAACAGGGAGCAAAATATACACTCTCATTGCCACTGTGCTTTTCAGACAACATAATTTCCTCTTTACCTGGTAAAGTATTTTTAATGGCTATGACTGATTTTTTAATTTTGAAAGGATATATGTACTTCAGGACACTCCCTAGCCCCTCTTGGATCATAGGCACAGTAATTCTCTCCTCACAAATCTCTTGACAGAGGAGAATATGTACATGTATGAATATATATAAGCTTTTCCACTAGGCATGGGCAGTAGAAGGCATAGTATGACAAAGACACTCTCCAAAAACTAAGAAATAGCAGGTAGACAAATATTAAAAACAAAGTCATATGCTGATGCAATTTGAGCAAAAGTTGAGGCGATCACATACTAATGGAAATGTAGCTAATGTTAAAAATGACCTATTTTTTCCTCCAGGAAAAAATGCACGTTGATGAGGAGAGGAAAAGTAACGTTCCAAAATCATTCTGTGTCAAGAAAGTAAAGTGTATCATTTGTTGTACAAATCTCCCCAACTAGTAGGGTAGAAATGTATATATGTATTAGGTAACAAAACTGAGATGTTTCAAACACACTAAGTACCTTTCTGATGAATAAATACTTTTAAAAATTCATACATATACAAACCACATTTTCACTCACAATCATGCAACGTCTGTATTTCATTAAAAGAATACTTAAAGGAAGCTCTCCATTTTTCCCTTTGATAAAATTGTAATTATCTTGAACTTCTTTCCAATCTCAAAGGCCTCTTAAATCAAGTGTCCAGAAGATCAATCTTTCTAAAGTTTACCTTGGAAAATCTTATTCAATGGGACAGCCACTTTGCAATGTGCAATTACAATGCAAAGCATAATACATTTTTTATTGAGATATAATTGACACATAACATTTTATTAATTTCATGTGGACAACAATGATTCAGTATCTGTATATACTGTGAAACGATCATCAAAAACACCTAGTTAACACCGATTGCCACACATAGTTACACATTTTTTTTTCTTGTGATAATAACTTATAAGATTTACTCTCTTAGCAACTTTCAAATATACAATACAGTATTGTTAACTATTGTCACCATGCTGTACATTACATCCCCATGACTTATTTATTTTATAGCTGGAAGTTTGTAATTTTTAACCTCCTTCGCCCATTTCACCCATCCCCTATCCACCAACCCCCCCCAGCCTCTGGCAACCACCAATGTGTTCTCTGTATTCCTGAGCTTGGTTTTTGTTTGTTTGTTTATTTGTTTTAGATTCCACATATAGGTAAGATTATATGGCATTTGTCTTTTTCTGACTTATTTCACTTATCAATATGCCCTTAAGGTCCATCAGTGTTGTAAATCTTGTAATGGCAAGATTTACTTCTTATTGGCTGAATAATATTTTTATATATATATATATGTGTAAATATATATATATAATTATTTATATTATATATATATATCACATTTTTGTTACCCATTCATCCATCAATGGACACTTAGGTGCTTCCATTTCTTGGTTATTGTAAATAATGCTGCAATGAATATGGTGGTACATGTATCAATATCTTTTCTAGTTAGTGTTTTTGTTTTCTTCAGAAAAATACCCAGAAGTGGAATTGCTTGATCACATAGTAGTTCTACTTTTAGTTTTTTGTGAAACCTCTGTGATGTTTTCCATAGTGGCTTCACCAATTTACCAACAGGGCACAATGGTTCCCTTTTCTCCACATCCTCACCAACACCTTTTATTTCTTATCTTTTTGGTAACAGCTATTTGATTTGCATTTCCCTGATGATTAGTGATGTTGAGGATCTTGTTGTGTACCTGTTAGCCATCTGTATGTCTTCTTTGGAAAAATGTCTATTTATATCCCCTGTATATTTTTTTAAATTAGATTGTTCTTTTTTTTTACAAAGCATAATATTTTTGTTCAATAAGATCAATCATCATTCCACCCAAGGAAGGAACATATCACAGTATCTATATTTGTGTTAGCTGCAATTAGTACATTAATTGATCGTACAATGACTATAGCTGGGTCAACATCCTAACACCATTTTAAGTTGCCATTTTGTCCATATAACAATAGTTAACATCATTATGTGTTAAAGATGCAAAGCCCTGTTATGATTTGATAAACTGATTTTGTAATTCCAGAAAAGGTCACTCAGTAGCGTTTTACCACTTATGTTTTTTCTCTAAGTTGACAAAACATTTAACTTGAATTTAATTAAGGTTATAGCAATAAGAAAGCTAAGCCACAAGAAAGCGATAAAACAAATTCAGAAGGTGGGGCATTCTATATAACAAATGGCATGATCTTTTCAGCAAGTCAATATGCTAGTGCAAAAAAGATTATTGAAAATTAACAAGAAACTTGAGACAAATACATGAAAATTATGATCTTGGATTGGATTAGTTCACACTGATCATTCTAAAGAATGTGTTTGGGACAACTGCAGATGAATATGATTATTAATATTATTTTTATAGCTAAACTCAACACATTATTCAGATTTTCTCAGTTTATTCCTAATGTTCTTATTCTGCTCTAGGATGCTACATTATATTCAGTCATCATGTCCCCTTAGCTTCCTCTGTATGGTGACAATTTCTCAGACTTCCCTTGTTTTTGATGACCATGACAGTTTTGAGGAACACCGGTCAGGTATTCTGTGGAATATCCCTTGACTCAAGTCTGTCTGATATTTTTCTTGTGCTTAGACTGGGGTCAAAATTTTGGGGAGGAAGTTCACAGAGCTAAGTGCCATTCGCATCACATGATATCAAGGAGAACTTCCTATTCCATGAGTTATCATTGATGATGTTAACCTTAATCATTTAGCTGACAGAGTATTTGTCAGTTTTCTCTATTGCAAAGTTACTCTTGTTTCATCTTTTCCATACCATGCTTTTTAGAGGAAGGTGCTATGTGCAGCCTGCACTTAAGAGGCGGTATGGCATTACGTTCCCTATCCTTAATGGTAGAATATGTACATAAATTATATGATTTTCCTCTGTACAGAGATTTGTCTATTCATCCCCACTTATTATTTACTCTATCATTTATTTATATCAGTTTGGATACCTGGGTATTTATTATATACTTTGGATTATATTTCAATACCACATTGTTTACTGTGGTGCTCAAATGGTTCTGGCTTCATCCACTGGGGACTCTTTCAGTTGGTTCTATATCCCTTTGACATATACTCATCATTGTGTTTTTTGAGCACTACCTTACTTTCTGGCACTGTAAAATGATCCAGATTTATCTGTTAATTTCATAAACATTTTTTAGGGAGTGGTATCAACATTAACTTAGAATATATGCCTTTCATGCACTGCTTTAAGATTCTCTAAATTCAGGGGAGTGGTAAGGGTTTTGTTGTCTAATGTATTCTAATCAAATACAATACTTATCTGTTAGATATTTGACAAGTGCGGTAATGGAATGCTTACTAAGTAGAAGTCTACAATTGACATGATTCAGGTGCATCCAAGTATATTATTTGGGGAATAAATTTTCTTATGTGAATAAGCCACTGTGTGCTCACAAAGCAAATCAGCAAAGAAACACAATATTTGGAGGTGGTTTTGTCCTTAAGACGTTAATGATGTTACTCCATCCTAGCAAACTGAACCTCAGCTGTGAGGGAAGAGAAGAATCTACCACACATGAGGAGCGCATGAGGGGCAAGGGTGAAGCTTGCAGTCAAGGACACGGCTATTAATCAGGTTTGTTTTAACCCCACACCATGTGTACAAGGGCAACCTAAGAAGACCATTAGCTGAGCTGTCAGAAAATATCACAAAAAACCAAAAAGTTAAAATCTTTAAAATTATGAATTAGGTTCTTCCCACACACCATCAAATCAAAAGTATTAATGATTTCCCTGGTCCCTACCACTGAATGATGTATTGATTGATTTTATTTATACCACAATAACTGAATTTTTCAGAGGCTGTGTGACATCATAGCTTTCATGAGCTGGCTTGCCTAAAAACAGTTCACTGATTAAAACATTTACTGAATATACCATTCAGACATCTAGCATTTAACGCCTCATGGGTTGAGTTACAGTTTTATATGTTTTATTTAATCCTTTAAATAAGGGCTTGATTAGAGTCTGATCTGAAGTTAAATCCCATTAGTTATGTAACCCACTCTTTAACCTCTTTGAGCCTCACTTTCTTTTTTAGTAAACTGTGGGTAACAGTAACCATCCTACGAAGTCACTGTGAGGATTAAGTGAGATAACTTGAAGTAAAGAGTTTAGCACATTACATCTATCACAAAGAAATGCTCAATATATGTTCATTTTCTTTTCATTTAGGGCCAGCTTCATGGGGTTGTATGTGACGTGTGCAGTCACACAGGGCTTTGACACTCAGAAGGGCACTCTGCTTGGTTTCATGCTCTGCTGTTGCTGTCTTGAATTTCTTATCATTTTTGAAAGAAGAGTCCCATGTTTTCATTTTGCACTGGAAATTATGTAGCTGGTCCTGGCTTCACCCAAATAAATTTTAAGCCCTTTGACGTATGAGATGCCATAGATGACTTTATACCTATGATACGTTCTTCAAAGCTTAGCCCAGTTTCCTGCATGTGGAAGGTGACAATTTATTGAAAATAATAGTAGTGGTTTATTTAAGGCAGTCAATATAGAATTCCACTGGTAGATACAGAAGACCTGCCTGGGAACCACATGTAATTATTTCATGCCTTAGCATCCAAATGGCTTTAATTACCAGCAAAAAAAGTTAAATGAAGGTAATGTTATGAACTCTTTCAATCACAGTATTTATGCATATCTTAAAAATACAATGATTTTAATAAAAAGTGTACCTTCAAGAAGCCAAGACTCTTTACAAAGTTCACCGTTAAGGTGTACATTCCTATAAATTCAAGAAGCACTATTGTTGCCTTTTGGGGTGTGCTGGCTGCGATGTACAAAGGGATGCTTTCATTGTCTACCAGATGCTGTGCTCTAATAAACCAGCAAGACTTAAAGAGGCCTAGTCTCTGGCAGCCCTACTGGTAATCATTTTGCCAGGAATGTCCAATTATCAATCCCTGATAAGTTATCCTGGCTCCCACTGCCTTCTGCATGGGGGGAGGACACAAGACCCATGGCAACAATAATGCAGAGTGAGGACATAAAAGGTATGCTGGGAATATACATTGATCAGGGTATTGAAGCCCCAGAGAGAGTTTGGGGTAGGTAATTTTGCATATCTGGTATGATATACATATCCTTATAGCAGAATCAGAGCTGCTTTTTTGGATGCTGGCATATATTATAGGTCAAGAATGTATTTTTTCATTGTACTTTACCAGAGCCTCAGAATTTTGACAGAAGAAATCCATTTAAAATGAAAAAATCAACATGGATGCTATCCCTATTAGAATATTGCTCTTCAAAGTGGGTAAATTTAGGTGGTCAGAGAGCAGGGCTAATGGTACTCAAGGATGACCAATTCAATGCGCCAGAGGCTCTTTATACTATCCTGAGGCTATAAATGACAACACCTCAAACCAGCTATCTCATATAAACTTTAAGTGAGACATCAAGGGCACTTTACAGAGAGCATGGGCCAGTGTTAGAACCAGCACCTGTATATGACAGCTCAGAGGGCATCTGGGCATCCGTTATTCCAAGGGATCTGATAATTGCGCATATTTTGTATAAAATATATTTACATCTTTCTATGCATACAAATGTATGCATAGTTTTAAATTTTAATTTCCCACAACAAATTTTTTTAAACCACGTACCTTTCTTCTCCTAAATGTGGATTAAAATTGAATTAAATCAGCATTCTTTACCATCTGCTGGGTGTAAATCACTACTTATTCTAGGAAAAGAAGCTAGTTCTAAGTCCAGCACATAAAACCTTTACCAAAACACACTGCAGCTCTTTGGCATCATGGCTCAAGGACAGACTGTGCCTGCTGATCCTCTACCAAATGATTTGGCTACAGTTGATTGATTACGTTTAAGGGTAACAAACCAATCTACGGCTATAACAGCAAAAATGCAATTGCCTAAAATCTAATAAGGCAGCTTCTCCTTAGATGTGAATATAAAGAAGCTGCAGACCATGTATTTGCATCAACAAACTGCCCAAAGCAATTCTGCAACATACCCTTGCACATCCCCTGCAGATGTATTTTCTCCGCCTTAGAATGTGAGCAAGCTGATTTACATATTAATGAGAAACAACTGAAACGAAGCAATTAGGCAGGTGAGGATCCAGTCAGGGGGACAAATATTTTAAAAATTGTTAAGTGGAGATCCAGAACAATATAAAGATAAATTCAGTTTGTATTCCTCTTTTTTAAGCTGGGCTGCATTAATGAGAAATTAATTGATTCTTGACAACTTTAATGAGTTTTTATTAACTGCATAATTGGAAAGAAAAATCCATGGATGTAATAAGCATCTTAATTTATTAGGGGCAATGTGATTGATTGACTGAGTCATGAGAAGTCCCCACAATGTGCTATTTCCATCTCCCCACATATATCTAGGTGAGAATAAACCTCTCTGGTTCATGTTTCCTCTATTTTTTTGCCTGCTTGGGTAAGAGGAATATATTGTCTACAGGCAACATTGGCAGTAGAGTGAGCACTGGGTGGATGACTCCAGCCCCATTTTATCAAGAACTTTCTGTGTGACTTTTATAATTATGTAATTTTTTCAGTAATTATTTGTCACTTATTTCCTCTTGGCTTTCATTTTCTCATTTGGAAAATGATGAAGATTAACTCTAAATTCCCTTTGAACTCTAAATTATATGTTTCTAAAGGTAAATTACATGGTGACTCGTATTTTAAGAACCCAATCAGTAGTCTCCATCCTATCATCTAATCCAAAATAAAGTCTCTTTTCAGCAAAGTAGACACTAGCCAAGTTTTTACTAAATAACCAACTGGAGTTTTCTAACATCCTTCTCATTCAATCTAGCTGCTGGTTTAGGAACCACATTCTCAAAATGTGGTTCCTAAACCAGTAGCTTCAAGTTTACCAGAGAACTTTCCAGAAATGTAATTTCTTGGCCCCATTTGACATACTAAATCAGAAACTCTGGGAGTGAGGCCCAGCAACTGATGTTTTACTTTCCTGATGATTCTATAATACTAAAGTTTGAGATCCACTGATATACATAAATATACCCACCAATATACATAAATATATTTAATTTATTTAGAAAAAGAAAATGCTTTGTGAATGGCTATATCAGAGTAGGTGGCCACTATCCGTTACCAGAGACTAATCAATTGATCCTATATGGGTCTTTGTTCAGACACACACCCTTCTCTCCTCAACCACCAACCCCTGTCTTGTTCCTTCTTTCATTTCTGAATTATAATTACTGCTTTATCAATTGGACTTACCCAAGAAAATGTAACTAACATTTGTAGAGCACTTTAGAATTTCAAATCACTTTTCATAGGTAGTCTTTCTGGATTATCACCTTCACTTTATGGATAATGGAGTCTCGAGGAGGTTAAGTGACTTTATAACATTACATGGCCAGTAAATGCAAAAACTGCCATATGAACTCATTACTGAAACACAGGACCTTCAGTTTTCAACCAAATTTCCAACCAAACTGTAGGAAAAAAACCCAAAGAGTAGCTAGACAATTAAAAAAAAATGTATCCTTAACTCAGGAAAAAAGAAATTGGGCCTAGAATTAATAGTATTCCTGAGAGGAAATTAATCATATTCTTTATGTTCCTGTACAAAAACTCTTTTATTTGTAAAACTTATGTCTAAATTTATAAAGATGGTTGATGGTAACACAATTCATAAGAAACTCGTTTCACTCATAAGTCATCATACAAATGCAAATTTTCACAAAATCTCCAAGAAATCAGTTTAAGATTAAAAAAACCAACTGATGAAAGATGATAAGCATTTAAACATGTAAATGAAGAAAATATAAAGTACAAATAAATCCACTGGCTTATTTTAGAAAATATTCTAAATTCAAATGTCCAAAATGAGAGGTAATAGAAAAAAATATGTGGGATAAAGTTCACACATTAGACTTTGTAATAATGAAGAACTCAAAATAGGACTTGTATTAACTATAGCTTTTTTTTCCAAAACATTTATGTACAGTCTTAGAAAAAGAAAAGTGGTTTTACTCAGTGCAGAAGACAGCAGTGCTATAAATTAACTCCAAGGCCCACATCTCGTGATTCACTTGTTTATCAGTTCTAGGAAATGTATGTTGGCAATTTAGATGAAATGTGAAGGTAAAGACTGCAAGCGCCTGCTTTCAACTCAAAGCATTATTTGTACTAAAGATCTTCATATTCCAAAGACAGAGAGTATGGTCAACTCTATTCACTTGGTTTCATTAGCAGAAAGAGCAGTGTAGGAATCTCTGTATTACTGTGTAAAGGCTAATAGTTTCGTTGAAAAAGAAAGCTATTCTAATTAAATAAATTATTTCATTTGAATTAAATAAAATAAAAAGGTTTATAACCTTTTTAAAATACTTATGCATAATGAATTATGAGTAAACATACCAAACTATATAAATATTTGGCATTTGAAAGATTTTTCAGTCAACTGTCCTATGCTTTAAACAAAAGAAAAAAAAAAAAAAAGAATGATTCCTTTCAACTAAGATTGTTAGGCTTCAATAAGAACTAACTTCTCAAAATAAAGTTTAGAATAAAATTACTTGTCAATCTATATGACAGATAAAGTTAATTTAGAAGCTCATTCTCCCTCAGCGAATAGACTTAAGAAGGACACCATTTATTTATTGCATTTCTGTGAGCACATCTACCTCTATTAGGTTTCAGAATCTATTTCTCTTTCTATATAAATACATTTCCAGCACCTGGTGTACTTGGAACTATCTTTAGGCTTCATGTAGTTGTTCCATCTAGATTTTACAGCACTTGTCCTCAAAACTTGTCAGAGCAATATAAAATATTCAAGGAATATATACGGTGAGGTTAACATAAAAAAATCAATCTGTTCAGTTAAATAGGTAAAACTTCTGTTTAAAAATACCTTATGATTTAAATCTATGGAAAATGATTCAGTAAACCCATTTTCTGAATGGGAAAAATATTTATAAATGTTGTGTTTTATATCATAAATGACATATCTGTGTATCTGCCAATCTATTACTTGGCTTTTACCAATTAGAGCATAATGATCTTCATTTTGGTATAACAAGCTATATTTTCAAAGATGTTTATCATATCTTTGGTGTCATTTCCACTGACTATGATAAAAAATAGAAAAGGTAATGAATAATAATTAACAAAAATAGTCAGCTTACTTAGTGGTTTTGTTTCAAATATCCATCTCTAAGTTAGAAGAACCCAGAATATTTGCTCAAAGACCCACATTTTATAAATGGCAGTTGAGTTTCCAGATCAGTTGACCAAATACTATTTAATTCACAATATAACTGAACCAAAACACTCATAATACAGCTCCAATACATTTGACTGGCAGTGTCATACTTTAGAATTTTTAAGTTCAACTTACTTAAACATATTTATATAATTTCTTGTACAAAGCACTCTTCTAAAGGAAAAAAAAATCACCCTTTATAACATATCAAGGATATGTGTGCTCTGTTACCCAATTTTTTTTTTTTTTAAAGATTTATTTTTTTATTGATTGATTGATTGATTGATAGCTATGTTGGGTCTTCGTTTCTGTGCTAGGGCTTTCTCTAGTTGTGGCAAGCGGGGGCCACTCTTCATCACGGTGCGCGGGCCTCTCACTATCGTGGCCTCTCTTGTTGCGGAGCACAGGCTCCAGACACGCAGGCTCAGTAATTGTGGCTCACGGGCCCAGCCGCTCTGCGGCATGTGGGATCTTCCCAGACCAGGGCTCGAACCCGTGTCCCCTGCATTAGCAGGCAGATTCTCAACCACTGCGCTACCAGGGAAGTCCCTGTTACCCAATTTTAAGGGTCAGAAATTTGCTTATCTCCCTGAAAGTCTGTAGGACCTCAGACTTGATTCTTCCTACATGTGTAAGTAACACTTCCATCTGTGGCATGGTGGCCACTGTTCCTAGAAGCTTGTCCCTCCCTCCCTCCCTGGAGCCTTCAGGGTCAAACAGGGTCAGAGACAGTGGTTTACTGGAGGCAGCTCACACCAGCTTGTGAGAGCCAACCTTTAAACCTTCAGTAATTTTGAGAGCTAGTGTCAAACACAGCCATTATTAGAAATTAAATAATATAAATTAAATCAAATAAATCAATTATATTAAAGAAGATAAATGTTCAAATTCATCATTTCCTGTTTACTACATTTTACTCTTATTTATACTCTTGAGGATATTTAAGTCTATTGCATTTGTATAGCAGAAATACTACCTAATGGTATGTTATTTCACATCTCTTTCCCACTCTGCATTCACTGATGACACATTAGTAGCTTAAATTTGGATGTAGTGGGAGTATTTATACCATGGGAATTGGTAAACACTACAAATTAGGGTTGTTTATTCTGGAGAGCTGACTTCTCCAGGCAACCTCTGTATTCTATTCTCAACTAGAGTGACGCTTACCCAAAAGAAAGAGATTTTACATTTAAAATAAAAAAGAAAACATTTCCCCATGACATGTACATGACACTTCTCAAAATTCTCACATACATGAAATTGGGACAAAATGGACACCAAGAAATGTATTTTTTAAAATGTCACAAGAATTGCAGCTTAATAAGGTGTTATGCAGGAGAGTGTTGAGGAAGAGAGGGTTGATTATATGTACTTAAATTGATAAAATTATTTCCTCTTCTTTGTACTCTTTGAATTATGGCCAAGCAATTGGCCCCCGGACATAGAATCCCATACCTGAAGTGACAGAAGGAATAGATATAGTAGTTAAGAGGAATGCACCTGAGTCAGGTTCTAAGGTAGTCAAATCCTACCTTGCACAATGACATTTCAAAAATCATTTTACACCAAAAACTGGAAGGAAGGGCAAAACAAGATATCAGAAAATGAACAGGTACATAGGTAGACAGTTTTGATGTTCCCAGAATTTTGCATATAAAAATAACTTTGCTTAGTATTTTTTGATGATGATGTTCGAAGGACCTTTAATAAATGATCTCCCATATGACCATTAATAAACAAATTTATTCTCAAATTGCTCACCAAATGTATAATTCTTAATAAAAATATGTAGACTTGTCTGCTGTAAATCCTCATTTTTGATTTATACATCTCAAAGTTAAAATACTCCTGAATTAAGAACATATTTTGGGCTGGGGAGAGGCAGGAAGATGACGTTGGGAAGTACACAAGTACTACTCACAGTATTGGTAATTTTCTAGTTATTTAAGTAGGTTATGGGTTCACTGCTACTTTTAAATTATGCTCAATAACTTATATTTACTATATACATGATTTTGTATATATCAAACATCACATAATAAAAATGTTTGAAAAGAAAAAAAAATCTACCTTGCATAACAGTCAGCTGGTATTTAGCATTTATAAGTCTCAATTTCCCAATCTACTAAGTAGTCAAAGTCAGAGTGCCTTCCTCATAAAACTTTTGTGTGTTTTAAATGATATAATGTATGTAAAGAAGAAGCTCTGAACGCTGACTGAACATCAGAATCACTTGGGAGCACTGAAAAAATACTGATTCTCGGAGTCACAATCCTAGAGATCTTAATTTAATAATCTGGGGAGGAGCTGGGCATTACTGTTTTCAACCATCCCCCCAGTTGACTCTTACCACGCAGTCTGTGTTGAGAACTACTGTTACCCATCATTATTAGTGCTTCAGTCCATCATTCCATGAGGTTGTCTACAATTACCAAAGGACAAAGGTTTTGAGACATACAGGAGAAAATGTGTTTATAAATTTGTTCATTTGCCAAAGTAGCTCAGAAATTACGTTTCTTTACTGTTATCACTCAACCCTTCAATGAAAGTAGAGCCACAATTTAAAAATTTTACTGCACATGAGAGGGCCTTCTAAAAGTTGTTGTATTCTGAGTTCCATTTCCCAAAGTAAAAGAGGCCAAAATCATTTCTCAGCTAATTTTAGTGAATTTCTTTGCTCTTATGTTACTTTGTGCACCTAATTTACTGAAATTCTTGAATTAATCTCTATTTTCACCAGGTTCCATTGTAGTCACTCAAGTCCAAATCACCGCCATGTCTAAATGAGACCACCACAAGTGCTCCCTGTCTGGCCTTCTTGCTGCCACTCATGTCCAACCTCCAGGGTACACTTCTTGTGCCTGACAGTGATCTTGTAAAAAACACACAGCATTTCTTCTCATTCCTCTGCTCAAACCCCCCCTTTGATATGTTCCTATCACCTTTAGATACAAATCCAGAGTTCTTCCCTACAAGGCCTTTTTGAGCAGGTCCCTGCCTTTCTCTCTGACCTAATTCATATGCTTCTTCCCATCCCTCACTCCACTCCAGCCTCTCTGATCCCTTTGCTGTTCCTTGAATACATCAAACAAGCTCTCTGTTTAGGTCCTTCACACTTGAAGGACAACTGTTGTCACTTTTCATCCATTTATCGAACTTTATTTTCCTTTAAGGTACATTAATTATATTACATACTTTACTTTTATTGTACCTTTTCTCCATAGAATTTGAGCTGTATGAGAGGATGAACTTTGTCTCTTTTGTTTGTCACTGTATCGTTGTCATACAAATATGGACAGATACAGAGCAGAAATTCAACAAATACTTGTTGGATGGATAAATAACTATGTAGTTAGGATGAGTTGTCTTCAAGTCCTGTGAGTCCCAGAAAATTCTAGAATTCTTTTGGTTCATTGATTAAAACAGCAAGACCAATGAGCTTCACAACAGATGGGAAACCTAAGTCCAAGCAGCCATCTTGCTAATTCTGACATCTGTCACAAGATGCATTAGGCAGGAGTGTGCATAGACCAGCTAATATTCAGCAGCAATATAGGAAACACACCTCAAACCCTAGTCCTTCCACCATTAGTATTTTCATGAAATCTGAAGGAGAGCACCTTATAATATCCATAATCCAAGGACCATGGATTAAATCCATTTTAATTCTTGTTCTGTTACTGATTTGAAAGAAAATGTCATCTTATATTTTGTATGTGATTTGAACAATTCAGGTCAATGGAGCGCATAATCTAGTTTGACAATTTTATTCCTAATAAGTTTACTGTTTGTAAATCAAACAACATTATAGGGGGTCAATACATTAACTGTAGCAAATAACACATGTGTGAGAGAATATTTTCAAAAGAAAAACAAATGTACTTTTTATCTCCATGGTACTGATGACATCTGCTGAGAAGTTTACAAATAGATGCCCCCAATGTTATTATTATCATTATCTCATCATTGTTAAAAAGACAATAATGAAAGTGATGTTTCTTCCCTGGAAGTGGAAGGACAAAATAACCTGCTAGAAACGTTCAAGCAAGTGCTTTGGTTAATTTGGTATACAATGATACCAGAGAAGGTTAGAATATTGCATGAATTCACCAATTTTGTTTTGTGTCATATAGACACAGCCAGGCTCAAATGAAATGTGCTTTTATTGAAGTAAGAGCGCTCTTATTCACAATACAGGAAATTAAACGATCAGTTCTTGTCAAACAAAAAGTAAGTTGTTTTAAGGAAAAAGAATTCTTCTGACAGTCAAATTTTATTCTTTCAGGGAACAAGCAATTCTTTGACAGAAAAATATGTTATTGCCAGAGGATATGTACTCCTGTGTTATATTTTGCTAGTTTTCTATTTTCTCAGTACATAAGGAACAGATGGAAATAAGGCTGATCCAACGAAAAAATTTCTTTTACATTCCAGCAATAAGGAAATCTAAATTTCAATGAAATAATCTAACCAAATTTTCACATATATGTGCATATAGTTTGGAAACCTTATAGGAAGTGTAAAACCAAGGAGAAATCATGGGAATTATTAAAGTGATATTTGCCTTTTCATTTCCTTTCAGACTACTTTATAGTTGTTATTTGTATTTCTCTCTAAATTCTCATTTTCCCTAAATATGAATGCTAAAGTTATACTACTTCCTCCAAAATTATGTTTAGCTTTCCTAGAGTTTTTTTATACTCTGAATAAATTATAGTCACTTGGGCTGGGACTAATCATATCATTTTTAAAAAAGGAATATGGGGGCTTCCCTTCCCTGGTGGCGCAGTGGTTGAGAAGCTGCCTGCCAATGCAGGGGACATGGGTTCAAGCCCTGGTCTGGGAAGATCCCACATGCTGCGGAGCAACTAGGCCCGTGAGCCACAATCACTGAGCCTGCGCGTCTGGAGCCTGTGCTCCGCAACAAGAGAGGCCGCGATAATGAGAGGCCCGTGCACCGCGATGAAGAGTGGCCCCCACTTGCCGCAACTAGAGAAAGCCCTCGCACAGAAACGAAGACCCAACACACCCATAAATAATAAATAAATTAATTTTTTAAAAAAGTAGAGGAATTTAAACAAAAACTCCTAAAGAAACTCAACATTTAAAAAAAAAAAAAAAGGAATATGAACACTCTCAGATCGCTGGCTAATGAAGTAACCTTTTCCAATGCACTATATGGCTATGTTTACCTCATGCCACTAAATCATTCAGATTTTAAAACATAATCATCTTACAATAAAATTATTTGCTGTCAAAATGAACCATGGTGCCAATTAATAGTATGTCAGTATAAGCAAATAATGTGGATCAACATTGAGGGCAATTAATTTGACTCCAATCAAATATTTAACTTATCTTGGTTCATACTCAGAGTGTCAAGCTTATGGCTATCAAATACAGTAAAAGCCATTCACATGAGTAGAACTCTTTCAGATGCCAGTATTATTCAACCCTTGAGAACACAAGGAACTATACAAAAAACAAAACAACACAAAAAAACTATGGCAGATCTCACACAAAGAAGACCAACAGAAGTCTTTAGTGGGTTGCTTGTGTGAAGTATACAAGCTTTCCTTTTACTCCAAAGGAATATATTCTTTAATTAAATAATATGTTAATGATATTAAAGACAGTATCTCAGTTGGACCCTCCTGGCTGTTCTCCTAAGGCAACCAGCAGAAATAAACCCTAGGATCCATGAAAAGCTAAACATTCAGGGAAAGAGCACAGAAAAGATGTTGGAGATAATACGTGACACACTTAAACACCTTAGAGACTGGATCCTGGAGAAGACCTGTGTCCTGGCACACAGCTTCCCCAGCTTAACTGCCCTTTCGCCAGATCTCCCAAATTCCCATGGTCACTCCATTGCTAGCTGACCTGAGGGGAAGTGAGACGAGGGGAAGTGACAGAGGAAAGAGACTGCAGTCTTAACAGATTGCAGTTAAAATATCTTTTGCAAATCTTATAAAAACATGGACATAGGGGCTTCCCTGGTGGTGCAGTGGTTTAGAATCTGCCTGCCAATGCAGGGGTCGTGGGTTTGAGCCCTGGTCCAGGAATCCCACATGCTGCAGAGAAACTAAGCCCGTGCACCACAACTACTGAGCCTGCACTCTAGAGCCCGCAAGCCACAACTACTGAAGCCCACGTGCCACAACTACTGAAGCCTGTGCCTAGAGCCCCAGCACTGCAACAAGAGAGGTCACTGCAATGAGAAGCCCACGCACCGCAATGAAGAGTAGCCCCCACTCGCCGCAACTAGAGAAAGCCCGCGTGCAGCAACGAAGACCCAACGCAGCCAAAAATAAATAAATAAATAAATAAATTTATAACAAAAAAAAAGAGTGGACATATGAATACATTGCTAGGCCCTCTTACCCAGGGCCCATGCAAGCAAGGGTCCCTGAATTTTAAACTACAGTAACTAGTGATACATCTGCCACAGTCAGTGAAACATAGTGGTAGTATAATCATACAAAACAATGGAGGAGAAAGTGACGTTAAGGTCATAGCTTTCATTCTTTGTCTTATTTCTAAGATTTTGGTGCCGTATCTTTAAAATCCCACTGACAGATGTTTTGATCAAAAACTGTTTTTGCTGTTTCTCAATATATTATACCAAAGGCAAAAAGTAGGTGCGTGTGTGTGTGTGTGAATGGACACAGGAAATTATGCAGTAATTAGCTCTGAATAAATTGTGAAACTGGTTACACAAATTGAGATATTTAAGACAAATTATTACATGTTTAAAGATATATAAGTATCCTCTTCTCTATCAGAGTTGCCCAGTGAAGTCTACCTATTAGTCACTCATACTCATTAACCAATAAGGCATTTGATTATGGAAGCTGAGAGTTGGGGATAAGGGAATCTGTTACAAAAAAGATAGCTGAATTAACATGGATAAATTCTGAAGTTTCAGATATATTAAGTGGCACCAAATCATTGTCTGTAACCTTTTAAATTTCAAAACACTTGATGGCTGTGCAGATATATATCCTGTGTGATTTATAAATGTCATTCTTGTTTTCTCTTTAACTACATTTCTAGAACCCACTTCATTTTGAGTTTGTAATAAATGGAACAGCTGATTCAGAGAAGTATGGAAGTATTGATCCACCGGAATTAAGCCAGAAGCTGAATCTCTACTATGGTTTGTAGAGTTCTCGGGCAATGACAATAACCATTATCTGACTCTATGCGTAGGAGAAAGATTAAGTCGACGTATGGAGCAATATGATTTTGCCAGACTAGTAAAAGATGTTAGAAGCGGTGGATTTCAGATGAAGAAGAAAGATGAGGGAAGTAAATTTGAGAAAATATGGAGCATAAAATTAGGCTAACACTTTAAAAATTCTACAAAAACAATGAATAATACCAGGGGACTCGAAGAACGGGAGAAAACATCTTTCTTTTTACCCAAGGGGAGGATATAATTAAATGTAAGCTCTGTGCCCTCTGACACTGTTATGAGATCATAAATTTTTATTTATTTATTTATTTATTTATTTTTATTTTTGGCTGTGTTGGGTCTTCGTTTCTGTGCGAGGGCTTTCTCTAGTTGCGGCAAGCGGGGGCCACTCTTCGTCGCGGTGCGCGGGCCTCTCACTATCGCGGCCTCTCTTGTTGCGGAGCACAGGCTCCAGACGCGCAGGCTCAGTAACTGTGGCTCACGGGCTTAGTTGCTCCGCGGCATGTGGAATCTTCCCAGACAAGGGCTCGAACCCGTGTTCCCTGCATTGGCAGGCAGATTCTCAACCACTGCGCCACCAGGGAAGCCCCATGAGATCATAAATTTAAAAGTTAATATGTTTCTCTGTAGCTTGAGGTCAATGCTGTATTCATAGTATACTAAATAATACATTCTTGATAATCACTGTTCACAAAAGTTTCAGGAGAAAGAATGTACCACAGGAAGAAGGTCTTCAAAGTTTCCTTGTTTTTCTCTTACTTTTCAATTTGCTTATTTTCTTTCTGTGATTCTCTTCCTTCATTCACAGGTCAGATGGTAATGTTCGTCCAGATTTCATCTCTGCAGGTATCATCTTTGTTTTCTGCATACTCTTCTTTGTAACCCTCCACAATACATCATTTTACAAATGCTGAGGGCTCCCACAATCTTATCCTCAAGCTTACTGGCCCTGAGTTTCAAACTTTTCTCACTGTCTACTGCCTAAGTCCAGTTGAATATCCCCTAGGAACTACATGCTCAGCACTTATAAGATTACATTTACCCTCCCTCCAAGCTCTTTCCTCCTATTTTTTCTTATTTTCATTAATGACACCATGTCACCTAAGCCAAAAAAAATATGGAAGCTGTCCAGAATTCTCTCTGTCTCACTTCTCTCATCCAACTCTAAAAGTTAGGAACAATATAAAGCAGTGGTCAAGTGCTTAGTTCAAAGTGTGACCATGCCATTTACTAGCTGTATGAACTTATATAGATCACTTAGCCTCTCTGTGCCTGTCTCACAAGGAGTTTAAGATGATTAACTGGATAATATACGTTCAATGCTCAGAGCATTGCCTGGTGCTTACTAAGTGCTCAATAATTTATTATTGCTCACATCCAGGCCTTCATACATGCTGTTTCCTCCGCTTGGGATGCCCTTTCCAGGATTTTATCATAATTTAGATGCCAGGCTGATCATAGAGAGCAGAAGCATCTGGGATGCTGTCTTTACTGATAGATGGGCTTCCAGTTGGAACAAGTATCCTATAAATTATAAGTAATTAATCTCTTCTAATTTAAGGGACAGATGATTTGGACTGTTGATCTCACTTCTGGCAAATCAGTGAAGAGGAAAGTGAATACAATTATTCCGACGTGAAAGGAACGGGTCACGTACTAAAACCAATATCAAACCCCTTGTTAGGGGGTTCTCTAGGCCTTACATAATTTCTCTGAGTCCATCTCCATAAAATAAGATACTTTAAGGAACAGAAAAGTGTGTCTTATTTAACTTCATATCTTCAATACCTGAGAGAGTTCCTCGCTTATAGGCGGCAAGCCCTTAATATTTAGAGGATAAAAAAGGAAGGAAATAAAGGAGGGAAGGAAGATAGAAAAATAGAAGAAAAGGCATGAAAAATAATGCATACATATATAAGTAGAAAAATATTTTTCTGACTGTAATTAGCTATAGTGTATATGTATATGTATATTAGCTATTATATATATATTATATATATATACATATTATATATATATATATAATTTTTTTTAAAGTAATGGCAGTAATTTCCATGCCTTGGGCCACATGGTGGGTGAGAGGAAAAAACTAGTCTGGGCTGTTATTGCTATGGTCAAGGTTCAGCAAGAGTCCAACCAAGCTTAATCACAAGCATTAATTGAAGAAATGAGTGCATGTGTTCAAGAAACCATTATTGCCGAAGGGAAGGAACCAAAACATTGGGAGGAGAGAATGGATGAAATGAGAAAGGGAGAGGGAGGCAGTTGCTGAAGACCCAACAAGCTCATGACACAGGGAAAAACCCTGCCAGCAATTGATCCAAAGAGAGGACAGAAGCCTATCTGCCCTCTTTAAATGGCTTGGGTCCCTTCATCCTAAAGAGTTTGCTCAGGTGAAAAGGGTTCCCTTGTTATCTTTGATCTGGTTCTTTATGCTAAATCATCCTTTCCTTGGGTGTGGGCTGGGTAGGAGCACAAGGATGTGACAGACAGTATAATGTTCTCTCAGTACTTGGTAGAGATTATTATCCTGGGGTATGCATGTTAACTTTTTCTTAGACCATATTATTGTGTCTCACATTTTCCCTAGTTTGCATTGAAATCTGGATAGTGAGCCCTCTAGGATTCTGGGTTTTTCCTAACCATTTTTCTAAGCTTACTACTTTAAAGGGCAATATAGTTGCTAAAAATTTAGTCTCATTATTTTTCTAGCCAAATCTTACTGACATCTGTATACTAAATTTCAAGATTAGGATTTGACAGTAAAGTAAATAAAGTTTGATTCCATTTTTCTCTTGGCTTACTGAAAGCCCAGAGAATCTAAGAATACTCATGTATTTGACTTTTATTTTTACAGGATTCAGAATTATCTATTTCAATTTAATAATTAGGTCTGTCTCTTTTAAATAGTAAGTTTACATATACATTTTTCAAGCAGAAAGATAAACAATGTCTGATAGACCAGAATGTTTCTGGAGGGAGAGAAGCGCTCTCTCAAAATTCTAAATTAAAACAAAACAAGACACAAGCAAACAACTAAGCCAAGGAATATTTAACCATCTAAAACACTGAATACATTCATTATACAAAGTGACAAGAGGAAAGATAAACTGGCTCTCACTGAGGGATGTAAAGAAGCTTTAAAGAGAAGAAGATATTTGAGCTAGATGAAAAAAGATAAATAAGAATTTTCTAAGCAAAGAGAAGAGGGAAAGGTATTCTAGGTAAAAGCAACATTTCAAAGACAGAAAATTGGTATATTTGGGAAATTGGGTTTGAGAAGCATAGGGCCTATTGGTTGAGGGGCAGAAAGTGAAGCCAGCAATTATTTAAGGCCTCATGGGCCATACTTCAAACACCAGAATTACCATCAATTAATGCGGGAGTGGCGGGGGAGGAGCCATTAGTATCTGTTAAGGAGGAGAATGATATAATTAGGTTGTTTTATGGAAATAAGACACCACAGTCTCTGAAATAGGAAGTATACCAGCTTTTACATTCCTGCAGTTATGAAATTTTCTCTATTGTTGCTACTACTGACAGCAATTATGAACAGTTGGGTGATGAACTCTGGGGACCTTGTTGGCCATGCAGAGTCTTAGAGCTTTCTTCCTTTAAATTAAATCAACATGTCAGACTTCTGTTTTCTGATTTTGACATAAAATGACTGTGATTATATATTAAAATTAGAAGAATGGATATATGGTGCGAAACTAATTACAAATAATATTCAGGGGTAGATCAAATAATTTCATTTGTTTGACATAAATCACATTGGTGTTTGCTTGAAACCAAATCAGTGAAGAAAATAAGCTGATACTGAAAGCACTAAGAACAACTATCAGATTCAAAGAAGCAATTTCATCATTGAATGTCGTGTGAACTTTGGCAATTAACTAAATATTTCTGGAATCAATTAACACATATTTATTAAGAACATAGTATAGGGCTTCCCTGGTGGCGCAGTGGTTGAGAATCTGCCTGCCAATGCAGGGGACACGGGTTCGAGCCCTGGTCTGGGAAGATCCCACATGCCACGGAGCAACTAAGCCCGTGAGCCACAACTACTGAGCCTGCGCGTCTGGAGCCTGTGCTCCGCAACAAGAGAGGCCGCGACAGTGAGAGGCCCGCGCACCGCGATGAGGAGTGGTCCCCACTTGCCACAACTAGAGAAAGCCCTCGCACAGAAACGAAGACCCAACACAGCCAAAAATAAATAAATAAATAAATTAATTAAAAAAAAAAAAAAAAAAAGAACATAGTATATATCCAATTCTCTGCTTGAAATTCTATGTAGAAATCTATTATAGAGTGTTGCGCAGAGAGAAAACCAGAAAGAATGAGTTTCCTCCTAGACCCAGAAAGAGAACCCTCTATAAGTCTGTTTGTTAAACCTTGAGTTTAGGGCTCCGAAGAGCTGGAGACTCAGGGGATTATTTGCTGCAGGGTAATTCTATCCCAGCACTTCCTTACCTAATATTCTAGTGATAGAATATATACAAGCCAACTTTCCAAGAGCAAAAGTGTTTTTTCTCCAACTTTAAACATATAATAAGTGGACTTGAATGGTAAAAGCAACTTTCCAAGGGTGTGTGAGTATAAGTTTGTAAAATAAAAAGACCCAGTATTGGGAGTACTTTTAAAGAGTCTAATGCTATGAGTGAACAAAATAGCTGATTGAAGAAGAAATGGCCTGGAGAAGTCTGTATAAAAACGACTATGAATATAAACATGGGCTTTAAACTGAGGTTACTATCTCAATAAATCTCTCACAGGATTTGTGCTTCACATTTCAGGATTTTTCTCTGATCAAGGGCATTATCTCTTTTGTCAATTTCCTTTTTAAATCCTTTAAACTATATAATAAGAAAGTGTTCAACGAAAAAATCTTCATTTTCTTGTTATCAATTGAAATAATGATTCTTATAAAAGTAGATGTGCTAATTAGGGAACTTTAAAAGATATGCTAATGTTATAAATGCTAGATCTCAAGCCTTTACATTCCCTTCTAAAAATCTGCTTCCAAGCACCCCTCTTCTCCATCATTGCATACATATTTTCACACACATCTACTGAGAGCCACAGGAAATATATGTTGTATTTTATAATAGATTTTAAAATAGATGCAAATTAAAACTAAGTCAAATCTTAGAATCAGTCAAGTGGAAATGATCCCTCAATTCTTCACCTGGGGTCATTATACAATTAAAAAACCTTAGGTATTAATATAAATGTAGAATGCCTTGCATAAAAGCAGGAAGGCAATAAATACCATTTGATTACAGCAAATGAGTAACATTTATAGGTAATTTGATTCTATGAAGTAATGGACATTTCATATCTCCTACAACCACTAATCAAACAGTCATATTTTCCCCTTTGATCTCACAGGAAAACATTTCAAGGTAGAAAAAACTCTGGTGTTTTTGTCTTGCCCAAATTAACTATTGCAAGACTCCAAGCACCTTATCAGTGTGATATTCTAACTTTCTAACCTGAGAAAACAGTGCTGGTCATTTTGGTAAATGTTTATATTTACCCTTCACATATCTTCTAATTCTTTGCATTTGAAATACTCTCCTAGAACCAGTTAAATATAATTTGATAAAATGTCTCTAAGTCCTCAGGGAAAAATTCCATTTTTTTTGAAATAACATTGGTTTATAACATTATAAGTTTCATGCATACATTATAATTAGGCTTTGTGTACACTACAGAGTGCTCAGCACCAAAAGTTTAGTTTCCATTCATCACCATAAAATTGATCCCCTTTACCCATTTTGCCCTCCCTCTACTCCTCTTCCTTTCTGGTAACACCAATCTTTTCTCCATATCTATATGTTTGTTTTTGTTTTGTGGGTTTTTTTTTAATAGTCCATATATGAGTATCTTTCTCTATCTGACATTTCACTTAGCATAATATACTCAAGGTTCATCCATGTTGTTACAAATGGCAAGATTTTATCTTTTTTACGGCTGAGTACTATTCCATTGTATATATATACCACATCTATTCATCTGTCCGTGGACACTTAGGTTGTTTCCATATCTCAGCTATTGTAAATAATGCTGCAATGTACATGGGTGTGGATATATCTTTTTGAATTAGTGTTTTTATTCTTCAAATAAATACCTGGAAGTAGAATAGCTGTATCATATGGTAGTTCTATTCTTAACAAAAAAGTTCTATTCTTGAGCGAAGTAAAACCTTGACTGAGATGCCTGACTAGGAAAAAAAACAGTATTTTCATTTAACATGTTCAGTATTTTAGAATTTGTCTTGGATTCATTTCTCTTGCTATATACAACCATTTTCATTATGACAAATAACCTTGAAGAATTGATAAAATCTGTGGCCTATGTTTTAATAAGTTGCCTTGTAAACCCCCTTTCAAAAGTAAATAAACCTCCTCCTAAGTTTGTAATAACTGACTTCCCTTTTCTCAGCTTTTGCTCTCCTTAGCAGTTTCTGTTTACTTTTAAAATTATGTTATAGCACCTGAATCAGACTTTCCCTAACACGATTGCTGCAAGCTCAGAATATCCCTGATAAGTGAGATACAATGGAATAAATGCTAGATTTCTAGAAAATTCTCTGCCATTGGGGATGAGTTTATGTTCAGTGAAAGACAGTTAGTAAATATAAAAATTAGAAAGTCACAAATAGGATGAGTAACTAACTGTATTTAAATTTTAAATTGTAAAAAATTGTTTTTAATTTAAAAAATGAATCTAGATTGTCTTTTATAGTGAATTATCATACTGTTTTTTAAAAAACTGCCAGTGATTTTTTTTAAACTGCAAGTTTATCACTTTTGTATATTTCAGCAAACATTAAATGACATGTTTACTATATTCCAGGGACTATACAATTGCTAGGAGCTGTCATAGACCCTATACAGTTTAGGAGACAAGGCAAACATGAAAACCCAGGAGTTACTATATTCTGTGACCAATGGCATAACATATATGTGTACAAGTTATAGTGTGATGTTAAGGAGGAAGCAGTCAACTCCACTGGGTCGGGTGAGGGTTTGGCAAAGATTTCCAGGAAGCGATGTGGTTAATCTGAATTTCAAAGAAAAGAGACGCATTTTTCTGGGCAGATCAAGAGAAAGAGAATATCTGAAGTAGAGGGAACGGCTTGTTTGGAAGTGTGGAGGCACAAAACAATGTGCCCAGTTGGGTGGACTGTATAGTGTTCAGGCCTGGGTTAGATGGTGGAAAGCCTCCTCCTCTGGGACATTATCCAGAAGGCAATGAGGAGTTCCTCTTAGAACAGGGAGTCCTTTCTTATTCTATTTTGTCTGTCTAAAAACTGCCTGTTTATTCTTACCACTTTTGTATTTAATGTCAGTGTAGGTTGATTTGACCTAATGTGAAGTTCCATAATGCTTATTAACATTTAATTACTGGTAATAATTTTATTTGTGCTTCTATCCATACTAGGTGGATGTAAATATTTTATAAGTAGACAAAGGAATTTTTTTTTAAAAAAGGAATGGAAAGTGATAAAATGCAATATGATTTACTCTATTTTTTTTCTATTTTTAAAAAAAGCTTTACTGAGGTTTAATTGATAAACAAAGAATTACACATATTTAATGTATACAATTTGATGAGTTTGGACATATGCACACACCCATGATACCATCCCCACAATCAAGGTAACAGAGGTACCCCAAATGTCCCAGAGTTTCCTTGTGTCCCTTTGTTTTGTTTTGTTTTGTTTTGTGGTAAGAACACTTAACATGAGATCTGTCTTGTTAACAAATCTTGAAATTCACTACACCTTATTGCTAACTATAGGTACTATGTTGTACAGAGGATCTCTAAAACCTATTTGTCTTGCATAACTGAAACTTTATATCCAGTCTATATCTTAAACTTCCCAGATCAGTATCACCCGGGGCACTTACACTTACAGATTCCATGGCCCAGCACCCCCCTAGACCTACTGAACCAGAATCTTCATGGGAGGAGCCTGGAACCTGTGTACTCAAGGTGACGAATGCCTGGAAAAGCTGGAGAAATACCACTTTCGGGGAGTATATTCCTTCAAAGGAAACCTAGTAAGCAAACTGCTCATGAAGCCTCAGTAGTTATGGTTAATTGATGATTTACTTGTTTATTCCTTCAAAAGGACTGTAAACTTCTTAAGGGCAGAGGATATATGACTAATAGAGTCTCAGCTTTTAACATGGATAAATATTCAATAAACATTTGTTAGTGAATAAATGACATTGCAGCCATTCACACATTCTTTAAAATGGCTCCTCTTTGTGTGTATTACTAGATATTCAACTATGAAGCACAATGGTAATCTAGTGAGTTAACACTGAAGAATGCCAAATAATTAGGCTTTTATCAGAGTATAAACAATTTACTTTCAATTACTAGTAAAGTGAACAAAATACATTTTTCATATCACCTATGTGTTTGTCAAATAACATAAAATATAATGTGTTCGTATGAAATAATTTGATCTGCCTTTCATGCCCTGGAGTAACTAAAAATAGTTTTGCATTTCACATATATTGCATTTCATAAAAGGGACACAGGACCAATCAAACTAACACCTGAAATTAAAGGCATTGGAACATGATTTCCTTAATAAGTATTATTCTTCATTAGGAGAAGCCCCTGATTCATGAATTTTCTCATACTTGCACAAATATATTGTTGGGACAGACAGAAGAATGAAAACAACTGGCTAAATATTTAAAAATTTATCTCTGTATGGCTAAGAAATATTTTTCTCAACAATTGACATTTAAAGGACAAAGGGTAGCATGGGCCATATTTTTCATTAACTCAACAATGTATAGAGACAGACCACTTTCCTATAAGTTAGAGCAGAACATCATGACAGTGAAGTTATTTTATTTTCTTGAATATCATCAAAAGAACAGGTAGAAAATACAAGAGACATTTATAAGATATTACTTAAATATAAAATAGTTTTAAGAATCATTTGTAGATTATATAGCTGGAGGAGCAGGTGGAGAAGATGCCAAGGAGAAATCTTTCTACATTATCTCCACCTCTGTAGAGCTTTATATGAGGAGGTTACTAGTTGTTCCCGCTACAATAATTTCAGAGGACACTACTCATCAGGGAGAAGGCAGAGCATCCACAGTATAAATCTCTTTTGGTGATTTAATCACAGACATTAAAGAGAACAGGATCATGATCACCGCCAGCCGCCAGCTGCAAATACAATAACTGTGAAATTTATTTTTGCAAATATAATGGCAATTTTACAACAGTGTGAATGAATACTAAGGAAAGCCTATTCAGTTGGTACATTTGCTGAATTAGGCATTAAGTTCCATAGAGTGCAATTGCTGCTAGAGTTCTATTTGAACATTCTCTTGAAAATATGCATAGAAATAAAATTATATCTTAAGTGTCCTAAGGAATTTTTACATATAGGAAGAGCATATTCTATGTCCTTTTGCAAAATAAAAATTTACTCTCCTAAAGGATAAACAGGATTTCTCTGTATTGTTTTTGCAAATTCCTGTAAATCTATAGTTATTTCAAAATAAAAAGTTTTCAACCAATTTGCTCTCCAATTCACAGTACCATAAAGTTGGATTTTTATAAATGATTTTCTTTTTTTAAAGAAGAATGCATTGCTTCCTCTCATACCTATTGGCATACAGGATGTTGACCCATTTTTCATTCATTCAAAAAAATGTTTATTGTGTGGGTACTATGTGGCAGAACGTGTGCTACAGCTGGGTATAATGTGAAGCCTCGGATGACAAGAACTTACATTATCATGGAGGGTGACAGACAATAAACTGTAAGAAACTGCCAGATGTTAATGCCATGAGAAAGAATGAGGACAAATAAAGTAGGGTAGGGGAATAGATACTGATATAACAGGAGGTGGGGTTGCTATCTTACATAGAGCCATCAGAGGAGATTCTTTCTGAGAAGATTACATAAGAGCAGAGAATTGAAGGAAAAAAGGAAAAATTATGTGAAAATCTGGGGGAAGAATCTGACTACATATCTCATTACACTAATTATTTTGAATTAGGAGTTACCATTATTATGACATATATGATTTTTTACTATAAGAGAGATGGATTATGCATAATCCTTGATACGTAGTTCACATATGAACATAGGGTTTAGAATTACAACTATGGAATTTAGACGTTTTTCAAATCCCTGCCATTTGCTATCTATAAGGTTTTGATATGTTACTTAATTTCTTTTAGCCTTAGAGTTCCTCATCTGTAAGATAGAGACGACACTATCTTGTGGGTTATTTTAAGGACTAAATAAAATAATACATGTATAATGTTTAACAAAAAATAAGTGCTCAATGTAGTAGCAATTATTATTTAATAAAAACAAGTAAATGTAAATTAGAACTCTACTCCCATTGTCTTGGAAAGCATTTATTCATTCATTCATTCAACGGCACTTATTATAATCCCTGACTATATGTTACATACCATGATAGGTGACAGGAATACTAAAATTTAAGGAATACCAATATATTTCTTATTGACCTGGGACACAAACATGAAAAATATAATATACTGCTAAAATTGTCATAATAAAGGAGACAAAGTAAATCTACTCTATTTAAGGGCCTGAGTAAAGGCTTGACAAAGGAGCAGATGCATAAAATTGAACCTTGCAGGATAAAAAGGAGTCCACCAGGTAAATGAAATGAAGAAAGCAGAGCAGGCAGAGCAGATAGCATGGAGTAAAGTTACAGGGAGACAAGAAAAAAAAAAAAAAAAGAGGCACCTTAAGAGAATTGTAACTACATCACAAGATACCTGTAAAGAAAAGAGGTGAAGTTGTAATTGCAGGCTGGAAGTAAATAATGCAGGCTCTTATACTCCTTCAGACTTATATGCTACACCAAAGAATCTAGAATTTGTCCTGTGAAATTCTGAAGGTGACGCATGATTGTGTTTCCATTTCAAAAATACCATTTGGCAGCAATGTGGGGAAGAGCATAGAGGAGTTGCTAATATTGGGATCAGCATGTTTCAGAACATCCTGGCTTGGTGTCTGGTGAGAAAAAAGTCAAAGAAAGAAACTCAGAAATAGAAAAAGAAATGGAATACATTCCCATGTCAATCATTTACTCTAAAGAAATTGGTGATCACTAACACACTACTGTTTCAGGTCCCTAAAGTGTCAAATATCAGATTTTAACTTATATTACTTGGTGGCTGATTAGATATGGAAGAGGGAGGAAGAAGGAGTCTAGGACTTCTCTCAAATATATGGGTTAAGTGAAGTGAAAGAGTAGAGTAAAATTTAGAGAAGTAGATTCTGAAAGGAAAATTTCGAATTCAGTTCTGTAGGTGAGTGAACATGTGGGCCTAGTTTGCAGGAGTTTCAAGTATGGAGGAAGACAGATATTAAGTCACTATCATACTAGTGGAAGTTCAACAGGTAAGGGCTGAATGTGGTCTCCCCAGGAGAGCATGTAGTGTGGGAACCAAAACAACTGGTGAGACTGTGAAGGAGAGAAGCCATAGGGTCCAAATGGGGTGGGGAAGAAATGGTCCTTATAATCTCTAGGTTACCTTTTTTTTTTTTTTTTTTTTTTTGGCTGTGTTGGGTCTTCGGTTCTAGGTTACCTTTTTTTTTTAATGTGTTCCCCAGGATTTCATCCTTGGCCATATTGTCCTCTCATGTGGTATACTCTACCTTGTTCACTGCTTCTCTATTTCAATACCACATCTATAATGATAAGTCCTGTGATTCTACCTTCAATTCTGGATAAATCCAAGCATTTAGTCTTGAACAGCAAAATTGTTCTTTAAATGATCTCAACGTATTTGATGGCCACAGCATAGTCAATCAGATGAACCAGGGACAGGCATTTGAGACAATGAAGCATACATTTAACATCCTAATACAATGTTGTGCCCATAGTAGGTGCTCAATAAACATTTGACGAGCAAACACCAATCCAACTCTAGCTTATGTGTTTATTATTTTGGCTTTAAGTGAAACAGGGAACTGTATACATGATAAATAGATATCAACTTTATTTTTTTGAAAAGTGTATTTAACTATTGAAAACAAAGTCAAAATATTTCCATTTGAAGATGTACTTGTTGACTGTGTAAAAGAGATGAAGAATTAGTATACTGGGATTACTTTTTTCTTCAAAGTCATATAATCTTATTTATTAAGCCCCAAATAATTATAAATAATTTTAAACATCAGATATATATTTCCAGAAAAACTTGTTATAGAACGATCTGAGTTTTGATGTTATTTTGCCTTTACCAGAAGCAGTTCATATTCCATGTGTCTCACAAAACTCATTTTACAAGTAACAATGAAACAAAGGGTTCAAACATGAAGAGATGTCTAAATGGCTTATCTGCCCTCAATATAGAGCACTTATTACCTCAATTAGTTACAAAAAATAGTGGATTCTGGGGGGTTACATATCTAAAATGTTATTCTACAGACCATTTTGAAAATGTATACCATATTCTGATGCAACAGTTGTCTTTTAAAAACTTTTGTTTTATAGATTGCCTAAATTAGATATGCTAACTAATTTTACTTTGTAAACCACTTGCCAACATCACACACCAGAAGAGTCACATATAAACCTATCCAAACTATTATTTCTCCAACTTCATTGCCTATTTGTAATGTCATGTTAATGATGATGTCATACAAAATGTAATAGTGAGGTATTCACTCTATAAAGCAAAAGTAACTCTTTAAGTAGGTAGAACAGTACCTACGTAGATGAATTAATATGAATTCATTAATACAGAACAATAAATCAGACCAGGAGAAACTTGTTTATCAATAGCTCATGTTTTGAAAGGAATAGGTTATACATGAGTTAACATAGATCAAATTACCATAATATGATGTGTGTGTACAATGTTTTGCCGTAAATATTGTATGTGTTTATTTACCACAGGAACAAAAAGCATCAAATAGTTAACAGTATAATAGCATTCCAACAAAGTTGTTAAGAAAGTATTAAATAGCTTTTAATCTAGCAATTCAGGAATACATATTAATGTTAATTGAAAGAGTCCATCTGAATTACTGAAAAAATGGACTTATAGGGCATTTTAATTTACATGTGGTTTTACAACACAATAATTCTAACTATGGAACTGCTATTAAAATTGCTAAGCAGAGGTTTTACTGAGTTTAAGCTAAGGATAGACGTAACTCATGTACAGCAGACATATTAATTATATGCAAATGCATGCTTTTAAAATTCAAAAACATAATATGCATCTTAATGAATAAGTTAAATATTTCTCCTTGAAATTTTACTCATTCCATTCATTCATTCACTTCCAGTTCTTTCATGGGTAGTACAAAGGTAAATGTTGGCTCCATGATTATGTATGCCGTGAGGCTTAAATTAATAACATCTTATTTCCTAGTTAATGGGCATCATATTTAGAGTCATTGATCATAGTTCTTACAAGAACTTCTGTTGCTTCCAACACTGGGCAAGTCCAGGGCCCTAAACTTTCTGTGAAGTTCAGAATTAAGCTTAAAAGTTTTCATTTAGCCTTCAGAGAGAATCATAAAGATGAGTCCCTATGAACCTATGCATTGCTTAACTACTAATTTAACAACATGGAGACTGTATAGTACACCATAGACTCTGTAATCAAAATGATTAGGTATGAATCCACATACACACTGTGTGACTTTGGGCAAATTATTAACCTCTCTGTATACCAGCTATAAAACAAACAAACAAAAAACAACAATAATAATACAGGGTGGTTGTTAGGATTAAATTAGGTAACATATATCAATCACTTAGGATTAAATGAGTCAAGATACATCAATTACTTAGAATTATTTATTAACTATGGAGAGTGCTCAATAGATGTTTGTCATAATTATTATAACATCTACTGTCCTTAGTTTCAACGTTAATTCCATAAAAGCTTTCTTAATGATACATAGTTGAATACTTATCTTTACAGCATGAAAATGGCAATTATCTTTTCTTCTCTTATATTGGTGAGATAAAACCATATTTGTTGTTTTAAGAGCAAACTTGATTGAATTAGCTGAAATTTTAGTATGGGGAAATATTCCCATTCATTATAATTCTCAACTTCACCAATGTAAAGAATACTTTAAAGAATATTAAAAGCTTAAAGATTTTGTCTCTCGGAGAAGGATTTCCCCCACTTTTTCAGTGTTTTCAGTATTTAATTTAGAGATGAAAAATGAGGATAGGATAACCCAGGATAGGGATGTCGCTAAAGAGAAAGCTAAAGAAGACATCATAGAAAAATTATGGCTCATAACTGTATCCTTGCCATAAGTAGACAATCATGCTTAGCATGGTTTTAGAGCTTCTGACTCATTGAAAAGTAAGCTCCCTCTATGTTCTGTTACTTACTGTGTCTGTTTTAGTTCAGCAAACTACCCTTTCTCATCCTTTCTACCAACCCCTCATCTTTTCCTGCTTCTTGCTTGAACTACTTAGTAATATTCTTTGTGGCCTTTTATTTGAAATCTACCAAGTTATGATGGCCTTTTATTTTAAGTCCCCGTCTCTCAGTTTCTCTCATCTTCTTAAGCAAATCTTCTCTCCTTAAATATTTTGAAGGCAAAATATTAGCCTCTATTTATTTACCTCTTTATATTCAGCCTAAAATAAAATGCTGAAAAGTATAGGTAAGATGAGCCACACGTGATCTGCCACAAAGTATTACTAAACATTAAAATATAAAAATCAAGAAACAACCAAAATACCATGTTGCCTAAGCGTTGTTTTACATTTCAATTCTTGAGGGTGTTTATTCTGTCACTCAAGTTCTCACTGTGACATCTGCCTGAAAGCAAGAGGCTTCCTTTGCTCCTAACTTCCTGATTTCTATCAGGCATATGACATGGTATGGACAGGCTGTTTGACTGTTTTTGACATTCTTGAGAGCATTTAGGTTATGAAGCTGGTAATAACATGAAACCTTGGGGTTCGTGACTCTTAGAGTTCCAGGTCTCCGTCTGTCTCTTCAATCTCTCCTCTCCAGCTCTCTCTAGGAAAGCAGAGGATCATGAGAAAGAGCCCTAAGGAGGTGAACTGCTTCAGCTCATTACTTTTACAGTCTGGCATGGTAAAAAATGGCTTCTCTACTTTATCATACATAGAAACCATTTGGGAGAACTTTCTAAAAAATGAGTATTCTTCTGTTCAACCCACACAGATTCTAATTCAGTAGGTTGGGTAGGCCCTTAGAATGTGCATTTTTAATAAGCTCTTCTGGAGATTCTGATATAGGTGGTCCTTATGCATAGTTTCAGAAATTGTGCCTTAGAATGTTTTAATCAATGCAAAGCTTTCTGATTTCTGGTAATCAGAAACCAGCAAAGGTAATCACAGCCAATCAAACTGCCAATTACTCTTCATCAGATATTAATATTCTACTATTGTTACCTCCAGCCAGAGTCATAATGTTTAACTACATTGGAAATCAACTTCTTCCCTTGACCATGAGGAAATGTAACTTCCTAAGGTAGACCAAGATAATCATCAAGAAAAAACAATGGAAGACACTTTATCAGTTACGTCATCACATTTTTACTACATGGAGAGTCTCTATGGTCTACCTATTGTCCAGGAAAAGCCCAGTCCTGTTACTATTTGTTGAATAACAGTTCCCCCTACTGGCATACTTGCTGAAATTCCCCTTTCATTATTGTTTGGAACAAAGCAGTAGATTCTAAATTCAAAGCTCAATATTTTTGCCTCAGGGTCATGCCTAAGTGATTGTGCTCTCTAGGTTAGACGCATCCTTCGAAAGCTAGATGATAAAGGGTACTTTTATTGACATGTGATTTGCTCAGTGAAACTAACTCTAAAATAAAATTAGAGATTTGGCTTTTTGGCCAGGGTCAAGTCTCAAGTTTCAGATCTGGATTGGACACATTTTTGTTTTTAAATAATTCAGTTTGCTCCCTTTAAAACATTCCAAATTAGATGAGCCAGAATTGCAGTGAGGAAATAACCTTGAGTTGGCAATGGGCTGTTCAGAATTCATCACACAAATTTCTCAAGCCCTCTGACATGAGCTTAAGGCCCTTTATAAAAGATGAAAAAATATCTAATGTAAGAATAAATATGATTTCTGCCTCCCAGATATTTACCAGCATGGTCTGAAAAGTTAGGGTATGGATATCTGGTGTGGTTTTACAGTTTGGGAAATTGGCCCTATTTCTAACCATATGTGGAATTTCTATGCTCTTCTGGGAGGCATTATTGATATCAGTCTTTCTGAACTTTCCAGTCATTTCTTTCACTATTCCCTTTCCTATATACTAATCTCTAGTCCAGCAGGCCTCAAGGTGTGCCTGGGGACTCCACAGTCAAAACTGTTTTCATTTTAAGATGTTATTTGGCTTTTTAATTCTCATGAATGTACAATGGAGTTTTCTAAAAGCGCATGATGTGTGATATCTCAACAGACTGAATGCAGAAGCAAATATGAGAACCCATTAATCCAGCTTCTATTAATCCAGATATTAAATAAAGTTAAAAATACTTGTTGTTTTCATAAGAGTATGTTATGTTAAAATATAATAGATTGTGTGATTTAAATAAATTAATAAATATTTTAAAAAATTATGTTTTAATTTCTAACACATCAAATACTGATGAATATAACCCATATAAACCAAAGATTTGTGAGGGCCTAAATAACTATTAAGAGTGGTGAAAAATGTAAGATATATATATTTACATATTTTTTTCAGCCATAATAAAAGAAGGAAATCCTGCTACTTACGACTACATAGATAAACCTTGAGGGCATTATGCTAAGTGAAATAAGTCAGACAGAGAAAGACAAATACTGTGTTATCTCACTTATATGTGGAATCTAAAGAAAACAAACTCATAGAAACAGAGAGTAGACTGCTAGATGTTGGGGGCAGGGGGTGGGGGGATTGGGAGATGGGTAAAGGTGGTCAAAGGGTACAAAGTTATAAGATGAACAAGTTCTGGGGATCTAATGTACAGCATGGTGACTATAATTAACAATCCTGTATTGTATACCAGAAAGTTCCTAAGAGAGATGGTCTTAAATGTTCTCAACACAAAATAAAACAAGAAAAAGGTAACTTTGTGAGCTGATGGGTGTGTTAACTAACCTTATTGTAACCAGTTCCCAATGTATAAGTGTATCAGATCATCTCATTTTACACCTTAAATTTACACAATGTTATATGTCAAGTATATCTCAATAAAACTGCGGGGGGGTGGAGGGAAGAATGGAAAGGTGACCTGAGACCATGATGTTTGAGAATCATTGCTCTAGTTACACTGAATGCTGTTTACTTACATGCCCAATGTTTTTTTACTTCCCTGACTAAAATATCACTTCTGTCGACTGAAATACCCTTTTCCCCAAACTTCGCATTTTGTGTACTTAAATCTTCACCATTCTTTGAAACCCAGTTCAACTTCTACCACATCCATAAATGTTTTCCTGCTCACCTTTACCCCAATAATTATCTCCTTCTCTTTATAAGAGTCCACCTGAGTTTCTCTCTCATGCCATTAATCATTTTAACCTTTTTATTATAATTTATTTTTCTTTATGACTACTCTTCCTTATCAGCCTTTAAGAACCTTGAGGAAATTCAAAAGCAGGGTCTGCTTATTATTTGTGGATTTTCTCTTCCTACTCCCAGACTCAGTATGGTGCCTAACACAAAGTAGGAACTAGAGAGATATGTTTTGGGTAGGTGCCCTACAGATCTTCCTCCTTAATTCAAATAATTCTTTCTAAACCTGCTGCAGATTTGATTCAAATGTGAATAAAGAAATGAACGAGGAATGTATGGCCACCTCTGAGCACAACTGTGAGCAGACTGAATTGTCTCCAGTCTCCCCATTGCCCTTCACCACCTGTACAATTCCTGTCCTTTCCTCCCCCTCAACCCCCTTCAAGATTCCCATTGTTCTTCCTACCCATGCTCACTCCTGGTCAAACATTCAGGAAAAATTTTTGTTAAAAATTTTGTTAAAAAAACCTAGAGTTTTTTTATACTCTGAATAAATTATAGTCACTTGGGCTGGGACTAATCATATCATTTTTAAAAAAGGAATATGGGGGCTTCCCTGGTGGCGCAGTGGTTGAGAGTCTGCCTGCCAATGCAGGGGACATGGGTTCAGGCCTTGGTCTGGGAAGATCCCACATGCCGCGGAGCAGCTGGGCCCGTGAGCTACAATTACTGAGCCTGCGCGTCTGGAGCCTGTGCTCCGCAACAAGAGAGGCCGCGATAGTGAGAGGCCCGTGCACCGCGATGAAGAGTGGCCTCCGCCTGCCACAACTAGAGAAAGCCCTCACAAAGAAACGAAGACCCAACACAGCCATAAGTAAATAAATAAATTAATTAAAAATTTAAAAACAAACAAACAAACAAAAACCCTCAAATTAAAAAAAAATTTTTTTTTAAATCTCCACATATATACTGGACTAATAAAACTTAAAGCCTCTTTATGAGCCTCAAATCTTTTATGGAATGAGATTCGATATAAGGAAGTAAATAAACCAACAAATGAGTAAACAACCTATTTTTCTCCATGGTACTTACGTTTTAAATAGAGAAAAGAAACAAGTTCTTTTTGTAATTTGAACTAAATAGGAGCAAATACATGTTTTCTGTTTGGCAAAAGACAGGTGATTGTTTTTGTTGTTTGTTTTTCGTTTTGTTTTTTGCAAAGATGGAAGCATCCAACATGAGTGCTATTCTGACTGTAATTTCTGGTGAAGCTGTCATGGTGTGGGAAGAGTGAGAGAAACCCAGCACTTACCACTGTCTTCCCAACTTCATTGTTATTGTATCACTAACAAAGACACAACCTTAAACAGTGGTTTATAGGAAATGAGTTGTATGTCCATGCACATTTCAAAATAGGATTTAAATGTAATATCATTATGTACATGGACAACAATACTTTTCTTTATGAGAAGCACACTGCAATAATGAAAAGAGCCTGAGCTGGGCATCAGAAAACCTAGGCTCTGGTGTTCACTGCCTAGCAAATAGCTACATAGCCTTAGTTGGGCTACTTAAAATCTCTAGATCTCAGTTTCCCACCTATACCGAATTTTTTTGAGCTGTCTCCCGAAACTGATTCTGTAAAATCAGGGTGCTAATCTAGATAATCTCTAGTGTTGTTTCCAACTCCATGGAAAATAAATCAGTGGCTACTCTAGATATTAAGCAAACCTAAATTACAAATGGCTGGCTCATGTTCATCTAGGAAGTTAGTGGTGAAATCAAGGTGAAGATCCAATTCAAGTTCTCTACTCTATATACTCTGTCCATGAGATTCTAGTCCTAATAACCTAGTATTAGAGAATGGAAGGGACTCAGGGTAAAGACTGAATAGTGACAGAAATACAGGTAGAATTGAATTAAAGTATTTCTTAACCTATCTTCACATGAAGGGAATCTATTAATAAATCTTTTGAATAACATGAAAAATATAAATTGCCAATATTAATTTAATCAATACTAAATTTGTCTACAGACCCTTTTTCCTTTCCTTAATTTTGAATCTTATCCAGAAAGCCAAAATACTATTTTCAAAAAGCAGATTTTCTGATGTTGTTTAAATGATAAGGAAGTTCACAGGATTGGATTCATGTCAGTTCATAACTATTAACTATAGCACACTGGTGGCTTGTGCTGTATCTAAGAGTGTTGTGTGCTAAAATTTTAGGAAAATGTTGAAGTTACAAATTTTTGCTAATTCTATTCATGAAACGTATTTCAAAAGTTCCGGAGTCACAGATTTATTTATTAAAATTAATTCTGAATTATACTGTCCTTTTTTCTTTTCTTCATGAATTTCCTTGGCACTCACATTTATTTCCACCCGTTAATAATATATAGCATAGAATTGCCACATTTCAAAATGTAAACATAGTAAATGGTTCCTTCTACTGACATTATTTAATAAAAGTGCCTGGAATTTTATATGCTCTCCGAAACTCTGGAGAAAAATTATTGGAATGTACATATCAAAGGTAGATGGGGCCTGTCACCTAAACAGCAGGAAAAATCCATCAACTGGACTATGAGAAAGAAAGTCCCTTTTAGAATATTAACTGTGGAATCGTTTGACATGCGCAGTCATGAAGTTCCTTCTAGTTTTATTCAGACACTAATTAATAAAAACTCATGAACTAGAAATACCATGAAAACTTGACAGTTCATTCCTCTTAAAGTCAAAAAGGACACTGGTGAATCAATATTTATACACCCTTGTTTAGGTAACTGGCAAAGGAACATTCAGGACTGCTCTCTTGGGTTATAGTCACACCTAAAGATACTTATAATTCCCAGGAACTTGAAATATTATTAAATCAATGAAATAGAAGCAAGGTGCTTATGTAGGTACTCAATAAATTCTTCTTGAATGATTAAACCAAAAATAGGGTTTGATGCTTCTGCTTTGAAGATTATAGATCAGATTTTACCATTTAAAATTTGCTTTTCAGAAAACACCTGCTCTAGCAAGAAGTGTTCCTGAAAGAACAGCAATGGTCATTATTTATACTGATAGAAAACTTAAACAAAGAGAAAGTAAGTTTGAAGATGGAATTAACAGTGAGTTCCTAAACCCAATCAGAGATTCACTGCATGTATTGTCCTCCTGTGCTTAGGTCATGATTACCAGATGGTCCCTCTGATCTATAATGAAATGAACAGATACTATCAAATGACCTATAAATTAATAAATGTTAATAGTTTTTTTATCTTAAAAATAGTAATGCTAATGAGCTCTTCCAGATGCTTAAAAATCATTCCCAATAGAATATGAAAGAACAATCTTATAAATGCAGAACTTATTGAAATAGAACAGTTAATTCTAAAACTTAAAATGTGTATTAAGTATAATGGCAGTAGAAAATTAACACTGAAGAGATTTTACCTTAAAACAAGAACAAAATTTTAAATGCAACTAAATTTAGAATACAATAGAAAATAAGAAAAGTCAATTTAACAATGGCTACAAAGCAGAAAACATTTTTAAACCTTGAATTTAAGATATTTTGGTGATAAGCTCATTACTTTAACATCATAAGTTCCTTCTTGTAATAGATTTTTTTCAATGTAGCATTAAGAGATTTTATTAATTTCCCATTGCTGCTGCAACAAATTACTGCAAACAGTAATTTCAAACAACACTAATTTATTTTCTTATAGTTCTGGGTATTACAAATCTGAAATTAATTTCTCCTGGTTAAAGTGAAGGTTTGGCAAAGCTGACTCCTTCTGAGGACTAGGAGGGAAGACTCCCTCGCAGTACCATTTTCAGCTTCTAGTGGCTACCTGTATTCCTTGGCTTGTGGCCTCTTTCTCCATCTTCAAACTGCATCACTACAATCTCTGGTCCCATCATTACATGGGATTTCACTGATTCTTCCTGAGTCCCTCTTTTAACGAACATGGTAATTATATCATTCTCAACCAGAAAATCTAGGGAAAAATGCCCATCTCAAGATCTTTCATCACATCTGCAAAGTTCCTTTTTGTTATATAAGATAATATATTCACATGTTTTGGGGATTAGTACATGGGCATCTTTGAGGAGCCATTATTCAGCCTACCACAAAGGCTAAGAACCAGAGCAGATCCTCTGACAAATTCCTGCAAACTCAGAGTAAAATAAGCTTAATTTATTAAATGAATGTTTTTATCTTATTTTTAGGGCTTTCTATGGCAGAATAGTCTGAGTTCCTTGATATCAGATTTAAGTCTTCTCACCAGCAGAGTGCCTAGCCCTGGATAGTGTTCATTCTAATTGTTAGCTGGAAATAATTGAGCCTTACTAATAAGTGTGTGTCAGAGAAGAAAATGTTTAAAAGTTTATGGTAATCCACAGGATTTCCATTTTTACAGACCAAAGAATCAGTCTCCAACAATGTAGGAAAGCAGAAGCAAACGACTCAATATGTCTAATGAAGTCCAATAAATATTTCCGGACTCTCTATAAACTTAGCACCACTGAAAAGGGTAAAAATCTCAAAACAATTATCTCAAGGCATCAAGCTTACTTGAAAGGAACTGTAGTGGCTATTTTTCTTCAATGTTTCTTTGATGAACTCACAACCAGTAAATTAGTTCATGGATTATAGCTTTTTAGCATCTATAGAAATAATGTTAATGAGAACTATAAAAAGCAGGTTATGGGACTCCATTAGATAAAACCAAGCACAGAAATAAAGCTATGACAGAGATTGGGACTTGTCAGTCAGCCTAGGATGGCCATCCGTGAAGAGTGAGTGGCAGTTATTCTTGTAGGCAGCTGCAAAAGCAGAGGCCTGGACTGATGGTACGATTTTGCTGATTCAATAACTAGATTTGATTATGAAAAAAGGGAGGGTGGCGATGTTTAAGATATGCAGTAGACATTACCACTGTACATGGTTTCTAACTCCCTTCTTCCTTCTGGCATTAAGCAAGATCGCAATTCCTTGCTCCTTGAAGTTAAGTGCAGCAATATGATTGCTCTTGTCATTAAAATAGTTAGTGGAAGTGGTATGTGTCACTTATAGGAAAAAGCATGTCAGAGCCAGTGCACAATTCTCCCTGCCCTTTTCCTTTTCTACCATGACAGGCAACATTCCATATGGTGGGGCTTCTCTGAACCTGGGTCCCAGAACAAGGTCTGCTTTGGGATAGAACCTCCTGCAGAAACGTGATAGCCGTGTAGAGCGAGTAAGAAATAAAGCATTACTGTTTAAACCACTGAGATTTGGGGGTTGTTTGTCAATATCAGAATAGCCTATTGTATTCTACTGATGAAGAATGGCTCAACAATTTGGATTCCAAGTTATGTTAGTATTTTCGATTTTAGAGGATGGGGTAGAGAAGGTACAAGCAAGAGATTAAGCAAGGAGGGAACCTAGGGGCCAAAGGTAGTGCTCTGTGCTTGTAAGTTATTACTTCAAAGCAATAAAGCTATTGACCTTTTCTATCTTCTGCTTTCTCAGTTATGAATTAAGTTTTTAAAATTCAAAAGCTAAAGTTTTCTATTTGTAACTAACATGATATATTTCAATAATTGTCTAGACATTTCTATGTCATCCACTGGATGTCACTTTTATGAAGGTATGTTAATGGAGGCTTGACTAACCAGTACGTAAGTTAGTTAGATTTTAACTAACTTAGTTCATGCCAAAGTACATTGTTTTAATTGGCAAGAATCTTTATTCAGGCTGACTGAAGGTCCCCAGATATTTGTTTCAGTGTAAAGAGATAACATATAAAATTGCCATAATAAGTAAATAATTACCTGTTACTAAAAACTGCTCTACTGGCTTATTTGAAAGGTACCATTTGGGTTGAACTTCCTTCAGAATAAATACCAAAGAATTTTTAAATACCAAATTATGTTTCTGGATACGAAAGATTTTTAATTGTTATCATCACCACTGTTATTATTAAGAATCCATATATTGTAATGAATAGTCTATTTCATTCAACAAAGTTTTGCTAACTTGCAAACTGACAAGTCTCAGTTGAATTTGTTTATAAAATGCATGACTCTTTTCTTTCTTCATAAGTGTATATTTGATTTAGTGATCACTGATCAAAAGGTTTAACTTTGAACTTAAACAACTGAAAGCCTGAGGACGGGAAAAGACATTAGCTCCCTGCCTCTACATACTTCTGCTTAACAAGCTGTAGAAGTAAAAAGACAAATGGAAATGTATGGTAATTCCACAGATTTGGAGCATATACTACTCTTTAAGTTCATCTGAGAGATATAACTACAGGTAATAAATCAGGAATGGAATGACAGTTTATATATAACAATTCTTGAAGATGCCTGTCTTATTATTATATTTTTAGATGGGAAATTTGACATTGTATTAGTATAGAAAGAGAAAGAACAACTAAATTAGCCATTGAATAGTTCTCTCTTTATGCCCTTTGCAAAATCACATGTATGTGAATTTTCAAGCAAAACCATAACCATGAGAGACAAAGGTCATTCACTCTCTGTGAGCTGTAAAGTTGTGCCAGTTGGTAAAGTGGAGACCATTAGCTTTGAGTTTCTCTCAAATGCTCTCAGGTCTGGCTCTACATGTCACTGAAACATGTTATAATATTACAAAAGATGCTCATTATTGCAACAACTATGCCCAAGATAAAAGAGGCATCCAGCTGTGCTGAACTTCCCTGTTATATTAAATATACCTTTTCTAAAGATAATTATTTTATATACTGATACCCCAAATGAATATATATCAAGTCTTCCTTACAGGTTCCTTCAGTTGTATCAAAGTTTATGTCTACAAAATACCAAATGTCTAAATTATATGAATGTTAATTATTACATATAACAAATAGAAACCAAATGGATTAGACATTTGACAAAATATGTGAGGAAAATGACAACAAAATAAAACTAAAGAAAAGAGAAAGAAATTTATAATGATAGTGACAAAATAAATTAGAAAATAGAAAAATGACCAATAATAATTAATTATGCTTACTATTTGGCACTGTTCCAAGCATTTTGCATGTATTAACTCTTTTAGCTATAAAAATCTCAAAGAAGTCAGAATGGAAAACAACAAAACATATGTAATTGCAGGAAAATCTAAAATGATATGTAGAAAAAATATATAAAATAAATCCACGAATAAATGAGTTGAGAAATGAGAACTCAGTTGAAATAACATATATGCACTTTTGCAATAACCGGCATATAAAGTCCTTGGCCTACAGTAAGGAAGCACACAGCAAGTAAATAAAATTTTAATGGACATTTTTACTTTTCTTTTTTCCTTTCTTTTATTTTTGAGTGTTGTATGGCAAGAAATCCAGTTTTTATTTTATGAACTTCACTAAACTATTGCAGTTTTAAAAAATTATGACACATTTTTAGACTTCCCTCTCAATAAGACTTGTAGTCTACGCCCCTCCCTTTGCTTCTGTGTGGGCCTGTGATTCCTTAGAACAATGCAATACAGTGGAAATGATACTTCCTCACTTCGTAGGTTTGGTCAGAAAAGGCCATGTGCTTCTGCTAGGTTCTTTTGGAATACTTGCTCTCTGGAAACTCTCTTTAGGATGCTCCCTCTTAAAACTCAGCTGCCATGGGGTGAGAAGCCTAAGCCATAATGAGAATCCATAAAGAAGTGTCCCATCAACAGAACCAGCTGAATGCAGCCTTCATACCACCTGAGCTCAAGTCCCAGACTATATACGTAAGAAGCCTCTAGGTTGTTCTAATTTCCAGCCATTTGCATGACCCCCATGCATTTGAATCTTCTCATCTGAAGATTCAGAGCAGAAGTAAGCCAACTCTGCTGTACCCTGTCCAAATACTGCACCCAAGGAATTTTTTAGCATAATAAATTGTAATTATTTTATGCCACTAAAACAACAAACAAACAAAACAAAAGAAACATATGCACTTTTGGGCACTGAAAATAATTTTCAACTAATATATTTGAAATGCTGATGCTATATATTTTGATGCCAACAAAAACTTGAAAAGGAGCACTAAAATGAAATAGTCCACTCCTACTGATGCATACTTATGTAAGCATACAAATTAAATATCAAAAAAAAACACCATGATTATAGCTCAGCCATCCTGAAACTATGTTATGTTTATATTAGGACTGACAAATAAATAAACATATCAGGGATAAATAAAGGTAGGTTTCTCACTGTCAGATAAAGGGGTTATAAATAAGGAAAGGGGAAAGGCTATATTGATTCAATGGTGTTGGATTGGAATCAGAGGTATCAATAGGAACTCATAGTTTTTAATATGCTTACAAATGGATAGCTATAGAAATAAATATAGATGTGTGTGTGCATGTCTGAGTATACACATATCTATTACCTAGCTCTATACAGTGAGAGAATCTAGAGGCAGAGATGCCTAGTAGCAATGAGCTTGTCTCAGGTCTTGATTTCTATACACCAGTCTGCAATTAAAAAAACACAGGGGCTTCCCTGGTGGCGCAGTGGTTGAGAATCTGCCTGCCAATGCAGGGAACACGGGTTCGAGCCCTGGTCTGAGAGGATCCCACATGCCACGGAGCAACTGGGCTCGTGAGCCGTAATTACTGAGCCTGCGCGTCTGGAGCCTGTGCTCCACAACAAGAGAGGACGCGATAGTGAGAGGCCCGCGCACCGCAATGAAGAGTGGCCCCCACTTGTCGCAACTAGAGAAAGCCGTCGCACAGAAACGAAGACCCAACACAGCCATAAATAAATAAATCAAAAAAAAAAACAAAACAAAACAAAACAAAAAAACCACACAGGATTCCTAGGGAAAATGGCTGATACCAGATCTGAGGAAGGGAAAACATAAGATGAGCCTGGAATATCTTCAAGTGCCAGAAAGTGTGGGGGACAGGTTGAAAGGACAGAGGGGCTAACTTGAAGGAGTTCCCAATGGCCAAATCTGGGAAAATTTAAACAAACAAACAAACAAACAACCCCCCAGACTAGTAGTAATGGGTTTTAAACCACTGACTAAAATAAATATCTGCTAGCCCATACTAATACAAATAAATAATTAAACTGAAAAAAAAATTAAAGGGGAATTCAAAACAGCTATTCCATCCAGTAGAATTTTAATTAAGAAGTGTGGAAGAAATGATGAAAACAGAAAATCACCATTATTAGGCAAATTACTAGAGTAATAATAGTTGCAGGGGAAAATTATTGGTAGATGATAAAATGAGTGGGAAAAATATTTACATAAATATTTTCATAGTCACCAACTGTATCTCCAGAAGATACTTAATAATTACAAAGAGAAAAATAAGAACTTTACACTAGAAGCCCTGGAAAACATAACCTTAAACAAGTGATCAAAGTTAACATCAACAGTAATAAGTCACATTGGCATAATGTTCTTCCAGATGTGATGCACTAAGAAGGGCAAGATATCACTTCATGATGTTCTTGCCAAACCTCAATCCAATAATGGAAAAACATCAAATGAACCTAAATTGAGGGACATTCTACAAAGTAACTGATCAGTGTTCTTCAAATATATCAAGGTAATAAAAGAAAAAGAAAGACTGAGGAAATGTCATACACTAGAAAAGATTGAGAAGACATAAGAACTAAATGCAAAGTGGAATTCTGGACTCATTCTCCTCTTTACTAGCTCTTTAAAGGTTAATGACATTAAACTCTTTTCATATTTTCCATAACAGATTTCCTAATTTTCCTTCTGTTCATGTCTATAATATTTGTAACATATGCAAGTTGAAATTTTTTCCTAATAAAATATTCTATTTTCCCCTTTTGGATTTTTTTTAATATAAAAATTATCTTCACTATCTCTAGATATTTGATATTCATTTAGATTAGTGGAAAGACTGCTGAAATCCAAATAAAGTATTTAGTTTGTTTAATAGTATTGTATTAATGTTAATTTTCTAGCTTTAATAACCGTATTATGGCTTTGTATGATATTACATTAGAGGATCTGGGTAAAGGTACACAGGAACTCTCCATACTATATTTGGGACTTTTCTATGTCAAAAATTATTTCAAAATAAAAAGTTAAAATAACCTACAACGGCCAAATAAGGCCATTGTAGGTTATTTTAACTTTTTACTTAGAATTGTTGGGATAGTTTAATATTAGAAAATTTAAAAAAGGTTTCACCACAATAATAAGTCTAACAGAATAAGCTACTAGAATTTCAATATATCCTTGAAACAATGGTAGAGCATTTCACATATTTTCATGATAAAAAATTCCTAGAAAAGCAGCAATGATAGATAATGCAGCATCTAACATCACAAAAATGAAACAATATTAAACCCAGAAACAAGAAATAATACTCAATTTTAATAGTGTTATTTAAAATTATTCTGGAGGCTGTAACAAAACAATAATTTTTGAAACAAATCAAAAAGGAGGAGACCAAATTATTAAGGCAATCTGACTGTATACCTACACAGTCTAAGCAAGTCTCTTTAACAAAAACAAAACAAAACAAAACACCTTATCAACAAGAAAGTTCAATATAGTCACTCGACAAAGGAGAAATATATAAGCAAATATAAATAAATAAATGTATAAACATTGGTAATATGAATTTACTAGATATAATGGAGGAGAAAGGATTTCATTCACAAGAACAACAGCCAAATCTAGCAATAATCATTTCAAATACCTGAAGGGGCTCTTTAGATAAAAATATATTTTCAAATAGTTAAAATAGTGTGAGATAAACATAAGTATCTGATTAACAGATCAGTGTAACAAAGTAGAGAGCATTGAAACAGGTTATAGTGTATGTGACTTATATGATGAGGGACTATCACAAACCAGCGGAGAAGAAAGTGATGATTTAGTAAGTCCAGTTTAGTATAGTAGTTATGAACATGATCTCTGGACCCAAACTGCCTGGGAATTAATCCCAAACTGGTACTTGGGTAATCATGGATAAGTTAATTAACTCCTCTATGCTTCAAGTTCTTTATCAGCAAAATGGAAGGTAGTAATAGGATCAACTTCATAAGATTTTGTCTAGAATTAACTGAGTTAACACATGCAAAGACTAGAAAAGTATACGGCACATAGAAAGTGCTCAATAAATGTTTATTATCTAGCACAGTTTTAGAGAAAGTGAATAAAATGATGTGGGCAATAAAAACAAAGACTAAAACCAATACTTTCATGCATCAATATAAATTCTACATAATTTAAACATGACACACAAAATATAACCATAAAAAGAGGAAAAATATAAGTGACTGTTAAATCTCTGGAGATGATGAAGATATTTCTATGTACAAAACAGAAATCAAGATGGGAAAAACTGATCACTTCATTAGAGAAAAAAAAAATTTGCAAAGTCAAAAATATCAAAATAGGGCTTCCCTGGTGGCGCAGTGGTTGAGAATCTGCCTGCCAATGCAGGGAACACGGGTTTGAGCCCTTGTCTGGGAAGATGCCACATGCTGCAGAGCAACTGGGCCCATGAGCCACAACTACTGAGCCTGCGCGTCTGGAGCCTGTGCTCCACAACAAGAGAGGACGCGATAGTGAGAGGCCCGCGCACCGCGATGAAGAGTGGCCCCCACTTGTCGCAACTAGAGAAAGCCCTCGCACAGAAACGAAGACCCGACACAGCCATAAATAAATAAATAAATAAATAAATAAAAAAGACCTAGGGAAACGTGCCCAATGCTTTAAAAAAATATATATATATGTATATATATATCTCAAAATAGACATGTACAAAGGGAAAACTAGGAAAAACTCACGGCAAATGTGACAATTGGTTAATGTCATTAACATATAAAAGCTATTAAAGGAGGAGAATGAGGTTTTAGAAGTTTTTCATTCAGGGGAGAAGATATTACATAACCATTAAAAATTAAGTTTTTGAAAAACTATGATGTGAAACGAGTCACAATACAGTCTTATGGTAAAAAAAAAATCAAGATTCACAATTAGTTCTATAATATGATACACACTCTATAGTTTGTGCACAAATGATCTATACATTTCTCACAGATTTTTCCTGTCAAATTTTCTATTATCATCAGGGGGTGGGGAAAGGTATACTATAAGTGGACAAAAAGATAAAAAAACAAATGACTGGAACTGATGACAGGGAGACTAGGTTGGAGGTAAAATGCAGTGAAGTCTAGACCAAGTTATTAGTACTAACTGACTCTAAAACTTATTAGATCCAAGACTGGGATACTTAGATACCATTTAAAATTTCACTGACAGTTTGCCATCTCTTCATGCCATGTACAGGCTTTATTAGCAATTAGGACACATAATTCAGGCCAATTCAAGAGAAACTTGCCAAGTACCTACTATGTGCTCTGTATGTGCTGGAAGGGATATAATGATGAATAGTTGAATAGGATGTTGTCTCTGCCTTTACTGAGTTTACCCTGTAAACTCAGTATGCAATCATCCTGAGCTTACAAGAGAGGCTCCGTGTCATCTTTGAGGAAAGGAAAAAAAAAAAAAATCAAAGCCAAAATTACCTCTATTACCCATGTGTCTAGGAGGTGGGAAGATAAACACACATAAAAATAACTAAAATATAAACTTGTTGTAAAAAGATAAAAATTTCTGGAGATTAGAAGGAAGGGGAGAATCTATTGGTTGTGGTTCATTCATTCATGTATGCAGCAAATATTTCTTAAGTTCTTGATAAATACTGGTTATTTTAGGTACAGACATCAGGAAATAGTTCTTTGGAGGAGGTGTCATTTGATATTAGCAACGAAATAAGGGTAGAATCTTTCCAGAAAGAGATGGGGCAGATAGGACATCTTAATAGAAGGGACCATGGTGAGCAGTTCCCTTGTAAGTAGCAAGGGCACATATAAGAAAGAGCAAATGATAAAGTTGTAAAGGCTTATTGGTCCCTTCTTGAGAAAGGATGTAAATGTGAGCCTCAGGCATTTGTTCTTAATTTGGTGAGCAATCAAGGAGTCTTTCAAGGTTAAGAAAGACATGTTTTTAAATAAAATGGACGTTTGTCACTCCCTGGGAAAGAATCTATTACCTCTGAAACTTTGTGTAATGGGGCTCTCTCATTGAGTTATTCGAGATACTGCACTGAGTTTATAGTTACAATAATAAACAGTATCATGTTTCTTGCCTCTAATAGCAGCTCAAAGCAGTTCCTCAGGATTCACTGCAGCCACGGCATAAAGCAAAGTGACACAATCACTAGTGGATGGGACATGACAACAACAGGCACACCATGCTGGCAGGCATCTCATGGGGATGAGGATGTATAGCTCATCAAAACACCATGTTGCCTGGAAGGCCAAGAGGGAGAGCCATAGATGATAATCACATGCAATCATCCTGAGCTTACAAGAGAGGGGTTCCATGTCATCTTTGAGGAAAGGAAAAAAAAAATCAAAGCCGAAATTACCTCTATTACCCATGTGTGCCATGCCAAAGCACATTTGTACAAGTTTCTGTGCCTATATTTACGTTTTCAAACATGAAACATTGCATCATATTGATAATTAGAATAACAATAACATATATTGCTTTACAGATAACAAACACTTTACATACACCTTTCTCCTGATTTCAAGAGTTCAGGGTTTATGGTAATTTCCATAGAATTTAGAATGCCAGGGATTAATGTAAAGGCTTTGGTAGGGCTTACATTGGCACTAAACTAATAATGTCTTTGTGGATTAAAAAATGCACAGCTGGGGACTTCCCTGGTGGCGCAGTGGTTAAGAATCCGCCTGCCAATGCAGGGGACACGGGTTCGAGCCCTGGTCTGGGAAGATCCCACATGCCGCGGAGCAACTAAGCCCGTGCGCCACAACTACTGAGCCTGCGCTCTAGAGCCTGCGAGCCACAACTACTGAAGCCTGTGCGCCTAGAGCCCGTGCTCCACAACCACAAGAGAAGCCACCGCAATGAGAAGCCTGAGCACTGCAAGGAAGAGTAGCCCCTGCTCGCTGCAACTAGAGAAAGCCTGCACACAGCAACAGAGACCCAAGGCAGCCAAAAATAATAATAATAAATAAATAAATAAAGTTATAAAAAAAAAAAAAGAAGCTAGTAATAAAATAGAAAAACTATGGAAATAGTAAGTAAACTCAATAGCTGGTTCTTCAAACCACCTCTGGCAAAGCTAATAAGAAAATGATATCTCATATAAAGAATGAGAAAAGTGATTTAATAATAGATTGATAGGATTATTTAAAAAAAAAATGCACAGCTGTATGTCCTTTTAAAATTTACCTATGTTTACCTGTGAGACAAAAAAATTTTGAGACATTAAAGAAGCTTCAGCAGAAATCAGAGTTCAGAGACTCAGCGATTAATTTTCTCTCTTTTATTTTAGGCCACATTTGCTTTAATATGGTAGGGGAGAGCTGATATCACAGCTGAGGAAACTTGGCAGCTACTGTTTTGATAGGGTTCATCAAAAATGAATCAAACGCCTAGCTTTGGGCTTCTGAATTAATAATGACTCGAAGGAGATAAAGAGCAGCAGCAACAACATATTTGTAGAACCAAGACGTCAAAACGAGTCAGAACAGCTTATTTAGATAAGTCGTGAACCTAACTGGCTAAATTAAAGCAAGACCATGATTCCTGACACGGCTGGGCTCAAGGCAAGCTGCGGCACAACGATGTAGCCACATGAAGAGGAAGATCCACAGGTTAGAAGTATGCCAGAGAGCATCCAACAAGAGAGGCAGGTTACCAGGAAATCAGCCATGTGCCTTAACTGTAAGTTAGCCATGTTTCTCTGAGACCATTAATAGGCTTTTTTTGGAAGTAGATTAAAAAGCCGTTTTCTCCACTTTTAAAAAAATGATTCTTCATACTCACATAGAACTTCAGAGCGAGGAAGAAGATTAGATATTATGTAGCAGGTATGAAAATTAATAAACAGAAACCTCATTTAAAATGGAGTTGGGAGGCTGGAAGGGGGAACTGTCACACCTCCACTTGCTATCAATTGCAGACCAAACAGGAAGAGACATACCTTTGCATTTCCAAAAGGAAAAAGTTACTACTTCACAACTCAGCAGTAGAAAGGAAGAGTTTCTCCTTTCCGGGACACAGCCCGGCCAATAAAAAGAGAGCTACACTTCAGAACTCCTAGTTTCCTCCAATGGACTCTTTGTTTATAACAGCCCCTTCCAATACCCCTTTCTCCTCTATAAAAGAATATTCCTCTCTTTTGCCCTCCAAACTTGCCCGTGGCGCACCATAGATTGCACGTCCCGAATTGCAATTCTTTGCTGTTCCTGAATAAGCCCATTTTGCTGGTAAAATAATTGGCTGTTTTATTACTGGGTTGGCCAAAAAGCTTGTTTGGGTTTTTCCATAACATCTTATGGAAAAACCCGAACGAAATTTTTGCCGCAATATTTTAGGTCAACACAAGGCAACCCTTTCACTTTGCAATGAAACTGATACACAGAGATTGAGTCTTGCTCGGGCTTTATAGCTGGCTATAGAAGCTGTTTAGCTAAGACACGAATTCTAATCTCCTGAGATAAAAGCTACATAGATTGGCTGACCCGCCTCACTTCTCTCCAGTATCATTTCCATAGCTTTTCTGACCTCCCAGGTTTCCTCAGTCCATGCAGTTTACCACTGACAGGTTCATCTACCATGTCAAACACTGCTATACAACCTCCAGTAGCTCCTGCCTTCTCACAACCTAACAAGGTCCTTTGCAACTGGAGCTCATCCCATGAAAGATCATTTCTAATTTTATAATACTATCTCCCAGTGAAAAATCTCCCCTACAGCTTTACTGTTTTTTACAGTTTCCTGAGCCTGTTTCATCCGCCACATACACACACACTTCTCATTACTTACGCTCCTTCACTGTTAATAAACGTCCTTATCACACCCTCCTTTTTTGTATAGACAAATCTCCATCTTTAAATGTATAAATCATGCTTCATCTTAACATAAAGCTCTTCTCAATCACATAATCCATCTCACTTCTCCACTCTATCCTTCTATCCATACTTGCCTATTAAGCTTCCAATTGCATATTTTTGGACAAGTAATGTGAAAATTGTGAAAACTAAAATAGAATTTGAAGTCACGTTGGTGCAGATCATCAATATACCATATGTTAGCAGAAAGGAAAAATGTCGTGTATTTTCAGTTTTCACAGTCCAGTATATTAGCTAAAACTTCCTCCAATATAGCTTAATCCCAATAATAGAAGCCTCCAGATTCTGTGGGCCAAGTAATAAGATGATATACTAAATCTTGCTTGACTTATATTTGGTATTATTCTTTTTATTGGTTATGAGGTTTGACTCTCCCTATTTATTATTTTTAAGCTTGAATAGAATGTTTATTCCCACTATTCCCTGTTGTTGGTAAACTTTCAAGAAAAAAATAAAAAATCCTAAGAAAAAATCAGGTGAAATACCTACAATCTATGATTAGGTGAAAAAGTCAGAGTATGTCTAATAGTTCTTGCATTCCTCTACTATAATATTTGTGACCACTTAACTATAGCTGGAATACATTCATAATCTGCCTAAAAATACAGTTGCTTTCTTCAAATTTAACATTTCTAAAAATTCTGTCATTTCAGGATTACTGATTATGAATGAAATAAGGAAATATAATAATAATAATATAATAATAAGGAAAGTGTCTCATAAAATTTCTGGGTAAATCTTCATCATTCCAGGAATTTCAACAAGGGTAAATTTTTAAAATAAAAGCAGTAATACATAGGATAAGATGTAACATGCTACATATGGTTCTCGTCAAAACTGGAAACTAACTTTTCCTTTTTGCTTCTTATAAAGTGACAGAAAATATAACTAAAATATTTAGAGATTAGTCTAGGTAAATAGAATATATATTTTGATTAATATATATTTGGTCTAATTCATCTTTGGCAATATAAATGTGTACCCAGACTGAAAACTCATGAAAGAAGGGGCTATGTCTGACTTGTCTTCCATTTTATTGCAGTGGACAGAGCAGAATCAAGGGCATAGTAAGTGCAAAATAAGCATTTATTGGATCCCTGAATGATCGAACATATGAATATATATGTCTTGTTATCAGTTATTATGCTATTACCTCAATATTATCATACCTAGCTAAAATATAGGAGACTAGTCTTGGTTTGCCAATACATAGGTAAGTGATCATGGGCATACTATTTAACCTCTCTGAGCCTTAGTTTACTAATTTGTAAAATGAGGGGAAGCTCTGTGCTGCTTACTTCAAAGGGTGGTGTTAAGGACTGCATAAGAGTATTATGCAAAAGTATGTTGCAAACTGTAAAGTACTAAAAAAAAGTAAGGCATTATTTTAACAGTATGGGATGTTTGAAAAAAGTATTAAATTCATACTTGAGTTGTTGACCTGATTTATTTTTTTTAATTGGCAAGTAGAAAAAAATAGAACATATAACGGGAGGCTTTTGCAAAAGCTTTATTCTTGAGATTTTCATATGGGGTTATACTTTCACAACTGTCAGAGCAGATCATGTAGAAATTTAAAGATATAGAATATTTATTTAAGAGAACATAGCCTAAGGATGTGATGCTAATTTTGATTAATTTTTTGCATTTATAAATGGTTTGCCAAAGTAGGAGGACCATTATACAGCTTTGTGTGCTAGCCACTGTCCATTATTATACTTTCTAGTAACTGATCTGCAAAGTGTGCTTTTAATGTTCTGTTTAAAAATTCATTTTAGGAAGATTAGGAATGGAGAACATTTCTTGGAACAGCGACTGGCAATGTTCAGTGGGGGAAAAAAAAAACTATCCAATTTTCCTTTGCATACTATAAAAGAATGATTTATTGCTAGCAGCATTTTGTTGCCTTGGTGGAGATAACCTCTTTTTACATTTCAAACTATATGGGAGATGCTTTTTCCTATTCTCCCATTTAAAAATAAAACAAAAAACTCATGTTTGGAGAAAGAACACTATAAAGGCCAGCTCCATGCATTCCAAATATTTAGTGATTACTATGTGTTAGGAACTATGCAAGGCACTAGAAAGTTTTTTTTTTTCTATTATTTTTACTAATACAAGTAATTTTACTCTATTTTCACTGTCGGTTTGTGAAAACAACTATGACGTTCCCCAGAGGAAGTTTCATATCTTCTTTGTATCTTCAGAGCTTGGCTCACAGTAGGTATGGCACATAGTAAGTACTCAAGTGCTTAGTAAATGATCAGATGGAGAATAAACAGCACTAGCCTGGAAACCAGAGCCTTAACGTAAACATTATTTTAAATCTACCTTCATCTCCGCTTTGTATGCTCACTGTCTTTGCCTTACTTCACTTTCTCACCCACGAATTTACTACTGCAGTAACTTTTAAAATGATCTCCCTGCCTCTGATCTCCCTCCTCCCCACTTCATCCTCCATAATGGTACCAGAATCTAAAACATAAATCTGATCATTTCTCTCGCCTAGCAGCATCTCTCAATCTTCCCCCCAAGTATTTCAAATGATAGATTAAGATTTACATAATCCCTCAAAGGTCAGGTTTCAGAGGGTTTCCTCTAAGTGGCCAGTCTCATCTATATCCAATGGACTAATATTTCATTGAAATCCACTTTTATTTTAAAATATATGTGTTTTCTGCAGTATTCTCCATGATATACTTAACTCATTTTAATTTCAAAATTTTCTTTTGTTTCAAATCATCAAATAAAAGTGACACTTTGCAAAAATGCACCATGTGTATCCTGTCAATTTTTTATACTCTGGTTCATATTTTTGTTCCTCGCACCTGACAGCACCCAGGGGTACAACTACATCAGTATGAGAAAGCCCAAGGAAAAGAGTCAGTTCTTTAACAAATAAACACGGCCCTTCATAATCAAAATCCCGGAAAAATTTTTGGCCTCCCTTTTCGTAACTTCTCATCCTCAACTTTAACTGCTGCTTTGCCAAAACATTTGTGACCCTCAGAACATGCTGTGTTTCTTACAAACTTCTGCACTTTTGAAAACATTGTTTCTTTCACACAGAAGGCCTGCTCCTAGGCCCATCTAATGAACTTTTTTTTTCTCCCCAACTAATAAATTTTTCATCCTCAAATTTCCAGGTTAAAATGTAACCCATCTTTACAAACGTCCTCACTTCTCCCAGAATAGCCCAGAAGATAGTCCTGTTTCATGTTCCTGCAGTGTTAACCTTCCCAAAGTATCTTTTTTTTTTAAAAATAAATTTATTTATTTATTTATTTATGGCTGTGTTGGGTCTTCGTTTATGTGCAAGGGCTTTCTCTAGTTGCAGCGAGCGGGGTCCACTCTTCATCGCGGTGCACGGGCCTCTCACCGTCGCGGCCTCTCCTGTTGTGGAGCGCAGGCTCAGTAGTTGTGGCTCACAGGCCCAGTTGCTCCGCGGCATGGGGGATCTTCCCAGACAAGGGCTCGAACCCGTGTCCCCTGCATTGGCAGGCAGATTCTCAACCACTGCGCCACCAGGGAAGCCCCAAAAGTATCTTTTTTAATTGTGTCCTTTTCCTGCTAAAATTATTCAATGGCTCTCCATTCCTCCCTGAATAAAACCTAGATCTCTTAGCCTGGCATTTATATTTCTAAAATCTGGCTCCAAACTACCCTTCCAAATTTATCTTCTTCTTGAATATAGTATGCCCTTTAGTTCTGAAATACTAAAGGGTGTAAAAAATACCTGGGGAGATGGTTAAAAGTTCAGATTCCTGGTCCTACATCCCCAGAGTTTCTGGAACAAAAGTTCTAGGGTAGGGTCACTGACTTTGCATTTTGTGTACATTCTCCAAGCGACTTTGATGCAGGTGTTTAGCATATCACACACACCATGAGCAACACTGTTATATTTTGCTAAAACTAAATAGTTTTCCCTGGTAAGCATAGCTTTTTTTTTTTTTTTTTTTTAATAAATTTATTTTATTTATTTATTTTTGGCTGCATTGGGTCTTCATTGCTGTGTGCGGGCTTCCTCTAGTTGTGGTGAGCGGGGGCTATTCTTCATTGCAGTGGCTTCTCTTGTTGCAGAGCATGGGCTCTAGGCTCACGGGCTTCAGTAGTTGTGGCACGCAGGCTTAGTAGTTGTGGCTCGCAGGCTCTAGAGCGCAGGCTCAGTAGTTGTGGCGCATGGGCTTAGTTGCTCTGCAGCATGTGGGATCTTCCTGGACCAGGGTTCGAACCCATGTCCCCTGCATTGGCAGGCGGATTCTTAACCACTGCACCACCAGGGAAGCCCCAAGCACAGCTTTTCTTGCTGACTCTTTGGATGTTTCTCTGTTGCCCTCACACCACCGATTGTTTTCATTTATTCACTCATTCAAAAAAAGCCTACTTGTAATTGTGCTGCAAATAACTGCCCCCTTCAGTTTTAAAAAAAAGTTCTCATTTTCTTTTCTCAAACATTTGCTCAGGTAATTGAAGAAAATATTTCATACCTGGTGATACTCACTCGTTATTTAGTTATGCTTTGTATATAACCATGAAGAAAAGACGCCAGAAATTCCTTTTGGCAAATCCTTCAGCTGTCTAGGAAATTCATCTGCCTCCCACATGCAGGCCTTCGGATGGGTCTGAAAGCTAATATTATTTTAATGCAAAGTTGCTTTACACAGTTTGTAAGTCTGATATTTTAAAATTCTACTTTATTATCAACTGTGTATAGTAAGAGGTCATGCAAAGAGTTCAACAGTGTACACAGGTGTGAGTAGCAAGTCTCTTAACTCTTCTGCAATAGTCCATTACAAAGTTTGGCGAAATTTTTTCGGAATGCCTATGGATTAGACATACTAAAGAAAAATATTTGTTCAAAATGATTAATCAGCAAGTACTGTAAGCAGAAAAGCCATCTGTGCGCCTGGATGCTCATTTCTGCCTTTGTAATTCCTCCAGTTCGAAGAACATCTGGAGTAGGACGACAGTTATTATCTGAAACATTCTCCTCTCTAATACCAAATACTCCTAACATGGCTCCTGTTCCTGAACTTCTTTTCTGATGTACAACATTCTCACCTGCTGCAAACCTGAGCTTTCATAAAAACCAGTTTTCTTTCTGATATCCTCATTTGGCATCTGCTATCTCTCTAAATGCACATGTGGTGAATGTGCACCAACGACCCAAGAGAGTAGTAAAAACTTAGCCACAAAGATGATAGCCTTGTTTGACTTCCTCTCTGTTTCAAGGCATAAATCAAGTATCAATCCAAAATGAGTAGTTTTTGCAATAATAATGGAAGTAAAATATCTGTCTCTGGTATTGTATGTATATATAAAATAGAGCTATTTTAGAGTATACAAAAATAAAACAATAAATGGGGAAATAACTTATAAAAACATTACAACATTTTCCTTCCCAATTCTTTATTTAGTAATATTTAAATTATAACCCCAGCAGTTTAAGTTGTGAATTCTTAGATCAATATTAAAGTACATGAAGAGAAAAACATTGTCTTTACAATAGCACCTATTTTCTTTGCTTAGTATCATTAATGGTGTAAGATATTGATTCTGCTTTAAAAATAACAGTTCTATAGACAGTTTCCTAGGGTCGAGATTACTGTTCATTTTAATTTTCTTTAAAGCTGATTTTGCAATCAGTGTTCACTATACAAAGATGATGTTCCAAGAACCAAATGAAATTGGACTATTTCTTTTTTTTTTTCTTTAAAATGTTTAATATCCTTTGACCCCAGGAATTTATCCTAAGGCAAATATATTTTTTTTAATTTTAGAATTTTATTTATTTTTTTATATAGCAGGTTTGTATTAGTTATCCATTTTATACATATTAGTGTATATATGTCAATCCCAATCTCCCAATTCATCATTGGAAATTGGACTATTTCTAACTTGCCACATTTTTTATCTTCCTCCTAAACACAACCATGAAGTATGTAAGTGAAAAAGTGAAAAGGAGGAATGATGACAAATATATGAGAATGATTTTTACTCTTGAGGGGCTATACTACACTAAAAATTTCAATTTGAAAATGTTAGTAGATACTTCCCTCCTTTAGTCAATGCATCGTTAGAATACTATGCCGCTTTCACTTGACATACAGAGTTTTTACACTGAATTTACATTTCTGTTCAAGGTCCTCCTTTGTATCCTCTCACAGACAGGGAACTCAAGATAAGATGCCTCGTCACGTAACATTCACTCTTTCCCCAAGTTTCCAGACACTGTAACCTCAGGACCGTACTGCCAACCTCTTTCCAGCACTGAGTGCCTCTCCATTTGGCACCTTTCTGAATATCTTCTGCTTCTCTCTCTCTTTCTAAATAAAGACCTCCTACTTTTTGCAAACTTTTTTTTTTTTGGTAGAAGATAAGAATATCAGATAATATTCCTGTCTGTGAAACTATTATGAACTTCAAAGGAGTTCCACTGGAAAAATGGTCATAGGTAAGAAGGTCAGGCCACGGTGAAATAAAACAAGATAAGTCATATACTAACTGAGCCTAATGGCTTGTACTAAAGAACACTCACTAGTCACCTGATGCCAAATGTCCAGCCAGATGTTGCTGTTCCTGGTCTCATAGTGTGATCGCTTTATAATGCCCCCTCCCCCAATTTATCCTGGTCTTACACTTAATGTTCATTTCTAAAGCTCTGTTAAAATGCCTATAAAGTAATATTGCCCTGCATAGCATTTTTTTTTAATTATTAGCACCTTTAATTATTATTTATTTATTTGGCTGTGTTGCGTCTTCGTTTCTGTGCGAGGGCTTCCTCTAGTTGTGGCAAACGGGGGCCACTCTTCATCGCCGTGCGCGGGCCTCTCACTATCGTGGCCTCTCTTGGTGCGGAGCACAGGCTCCAGACACGCAGGCTCAGTAGTTGTGGCTCACGGGCCCAGTTGCTCCGTGGCATGTGGGATCTTCCCAGACCAGGGCTCGAACCCGTGTCCCCTGCATTAGCAGGCAGATTCTCAACCACTGCGCCACCAGGGAAGCCCGCCCTGCATAGTATTTTAAACACATAATTCCCTGAAAAATGTTATTGAGGTATTCCACTGTAAATTAATAGATTAGAGAGCAATGTAGTTGTGATGATTCTTTTTTAAAAATGAAGTAACTTTTAAGGTATAAAATGATTTTATTCTCACAGATTACACTTACACTTCAGTACTAAACATAACTTGAATCAATATAAAAAGGAGAGCTGGTTATTATAGACATGCCTTTTAAGAACTTTACACAGTACAGTCTACTATATATGGCTAAGGTAGTAGTGGTGATATGAGATATTTCATTTTAAACAAATACTGTAATAGGCAAGTGAGTCTCTAAAAAGAAATCCTGTTAGTGTAGATACACAATCGGCTGTATTTGAAAGGAAAATGAACTGAGCTCTTTTTTATCTCACTATCATGCAACTTTCTAGATAGAGACCACTCCATAAGTAAGAACATTTCATAATGAAGTGCATTTAGTATTTTAATAATTTATAAATAGTCCAAGAGTGTTCTTGCTTCACTCCAAATTTTATTAGTAAAAAAAAATCTTATAATGGGGTATACATAAATGTAATGTAACAACCTACAGTCACTCAAACAAACCCTGAGCTTTGTAAGTTATTTACATATTAAATAATGCCACATATTATAAAAATAATAATTAATGAAGGCAAATTGTCTTAAATAGGAAAAAATAAAATTTCCTTCTATTATGAAAAGCACCTATATTTCATCATTCAAAGTATCCCAACTACATGGGTGGTATAGACCTTGATACTGGCCCAAATTACTGTTTTTCTTTTCTGTTTTTTTTGTTGATTCAATAATTATTTTTTGAGGTCTTCAAAATAATTTTTGCTAAATTGCATTCACTCCATTTGCTTAAATTATAAAAGCAATGTATGCTCACTTTAGAATATTTGGAAACAACTTTCCTGTTACCTAGAGATTCTCCCTTATTTTTTCAATATTTATTGACTGCCTACTACATGCAGGGAATTCTGCTAAATTCTGTGGATTAAAGAAAAAAAATCAATAAATTTTGAAAAAATAAGGGAGAATCTCTAGGTAATAGAAAAGTAGTTTCCAAATATTCTAAAGTGAGCATACATTGCTTTTATAATTTAAACAAATGGAGTGAATGCAATTTAGCAAAAATTATTTTGAAGACCTTAAAAAATAATTATTGAATCAACAAAAAAAACAGAAAAGAAAAACAGCAATTTGGGCCTAGAGACTGTCATACGGAGTGAAGTAAGTCAGGAAGAGAAAAACAAATACCGTATATTAATACATATATGTGAATCTAGAAAAATGGTATAGATGATCTTATTTGCAAAACAGAAATAGAGACACAGATGTAGAGAACAAACATATGGACACCAAGGGGGTAAAAGCGGGGAGGGGATGAATTGGGAGATTGAAATTGACATATATACACTATTGATCCTATGTATAAAATAGATAACTAATGAGAACCTACTGTATAGCTCAGGGAACTCTACTCAGTGCTCTGTGGTGACCTAAATGGGAAGGAAATCCAAAAAAGGGGGAAGTATGTATATGTATAGCTGATTCACTTTGCTGTACAGCGGAAACTAACACAACATTGTAAAGCAACTATACTCCAATAAAAATTAATTAGAAAAAAAGGTAAAAGAAGAATAATTCCTACAGTAAGAACCGTATAGTCCTAGTGGGTGAAATGGGACAGTTGATAAGGATGTTAAAAATCTGTGAAGCAAAGGCTATAATTAGGGGTAGGTACAGGAGGGGCAATGACCTCATCCTTGAGCTCAAAGAAAAGTTCCTAGAGAAAGTAACACTACTGTTTAATATGAGGATTATTAGCTTTTCTCCAAGTCTTCTCCCATAGGTATATATGTTAAAACAATACGTTCATATAATTGTATTTTTACCATATTTGCATTATATTGTTAGTATTTGTGGGTTTTATTCAAAGAAATCCCCTTTTTCCCCCAATTTTCCTTCTGGAATGTGTTTCCTATCATTGCTCCTTGATTCGCTAAAGGATATTAGAATATCTGCATATCTCATACTACTGATTCTAAATAAAAGACCTATTTTGGGGGAGTATCAGAGTTGGAAAGGCAAATCCTATCTGGAGAACAATGCTATTCAAACAAATTCACCAAAATCCTTTTCATAGTATCTTTACTTCTATTTTCTAAGTCAGAAGAAAGTGCCCATTTCTTTGATCCGATAAGTACTATTTATTACACTTAAGGCAGTAGCTAAAAAGTGATTTAAGGCACTCCTTTAAGAATGAAACAAACGATAAAATGCTATCAGTGACAAAGACACAGGGATAAAATGAAAAAATGAGCTGGAATGGTTTTGCCAGCTGGGTGTTTTCTGCTTCTTTTACTAATGGCCCAAATGAACCACTTTGCTGACTATTATTAAGGTGAAGAAATTAGGGACCTTAAATTTTTAAAAGAGCATATTTTATTCCACAAATATTTTCTAAAATATTTCAGGTTTGGATTGAGCTTCTTAATCTGTGATTTAATTTGTCTCAAATACAGATATATTTCTTTTTTTTTTCTTTTTTTTTTTTAATGTAGCTTTTTTTTAATTTTTATTTTTTTTTAATTTTTATTTTTATTTATGGCTGTGTTGGGTCTTCGTTTCTGTGTGAGGGCTTTCTCCAGTTGTGGCAAGTGGGGGCCACTCTTCATCGCAGTGCGCGGGCCTCTCAGTATCGCGGCCTCTCTTGTTGCGGAGCACAGGCTCCAGACGCGCAGGCCCAGTAATTGTGGCTCACGGGCCCAGCTGCTCCGCGGCATGTGGGATCTTCTGGGACCAGGGCTTGAACCCGTGTCCCCTGCATTGGCAGGCGGATTCTTAACCACTGCGCCACCAGGGAAGCCCACAGATATATTTCTAATATGGAAGTCATAATAACTCAAGCTGATAAATGTAGCTAAATTTAAGTACACACATAAAATGATGTCTATAATAACCTCATCTCCTTAAAATAATAAGAGTTTAGACTTCCCAAACAATAATAGGTCAAGAACTATTTGAAATGCTTTTCATAAACTCACTTAAACCTCATAAGAATGTAAACAGTAATTTCAATTATTATCCCCTTTTTACAGAAGAGAGAACTAAAGCATAGAGAGCTTAAATAATTTACTCAAGATCACACAGCCAGTAAATGGCAAAGTCAGGATTCAAACACACTCAGCCTGGCTCCAGAGCCGACTGGCACTCCTATCAACTATGTCAGTACCTCTACATGTATGTACCTTGCTCTTTGTTTTCAAATATGACTCTACTGCTGATGTTCCCTCTTCATCTCTGTGCGCGACTGAGAAGTTACCCTATCACCAAAAGTCTTATCCATACTACATGCAAAAATTAGTACTTAAGCTTTAGCTTTTACTTGTGTGTCATTGATTAAGACAATGCCTCTAAGACCCCTGTTCTTTTTAGTACCTTTTCTCCAACTAAGCCACCCAATTAAATCTGTTGCCATGCTTACCTGGCAGGGGAACACGGTCTGCTGCTGTTTCACCATTAGCTCACAGTGATGTTCTCGCCTTTGAAGCCCTGCTCTGCTGTGCGCTTCCTTTGCCCTTCCTACTCAAAGCACCTCATTCAGCAGCATTTGAGGGTCCTATTATCAGCTACTCTTTCCCTCTGTCTATGCCAGAAAAAAGTGTAGGAGCAAGCAGCCATGCCTCAGTCATGGTGGAGTACTCGAATTGTGGAACCGGTCTTCTAAATTGAGTTAGATGATTCAGGCCTTCAGTTTGTAGGGGAAATTTGTGCCCTATTGATGCTGCAGCCTCCTTTCAAGACTCCCCAGATGTATGTTTCAGTTCTTGCTAAGGTTCTCAAGCTCAGGGACCCACATCTTGGTGTCCAACTGTAAAGTGTGTCATGAGTAATTTCTTGCAAATTATAAGGCAATAAAAATTGTGAATGATTTGCTTTTAGATATTATACCAGATTTCAATAGTATGATGATCATTTTTTAAAGTAGGAAATTAAATCTATGGAGTAATTACAGCCAGCTGATCAGGAAGTATGTGACCACGTGCATATAACCATGGGAATGTACTGCTCATGTGCGTCAGAGAGTAGGAGAGGTGAAGTGCTTCTTCATTCATTGGTCAATAAATGGGGTGAGGCCAGTTGCAGCAGTGATGTACCAGAGCTGGTCTCCCTGCAATTGGGTTGCTTGGGAGTCTAGCTCAAAGCTTATAATACATTCCATTGGATTCTACATCTATGCATGATGTAGAGTTAATGATCATCATACAAAAAATAGCTCTGAAAATAGTATTTACAAAAATGTTTGCTTTCCAATACTTAGTGATGACAAAATTTCTATTTTGTCCAGGAAAGTCCTTTGTCATATGTTGAATGCCTCTAACAGACTGCAGAGTACATCTGAGCTTCATGCTAATCAATAAACCTACCCTGGCTCTGTAACTCAGCCCAGAGTTTTCTGGTAAGACCTCTTCAGTATGTCCATGCAGAACTTCCTGGAATCTTTCTTTGAATCTTATAATAATCTTTTGAATTGATAGAATTACTTTCGTATTCTTCATACATCCATAATTCTGGCTGCATAAAATATGTTGAAAGATAAGAGACCTTTCAGGAAACCCACCTTCACTCCATTGGTCATGAAGAATTAGTCCACTACAGCACATAACACCTTTGGTTATAGAATAGGGGCTTCTGGATCATGCTACTTTAAAATGGTATCCTTCAGGCATGAGGGATTGCAGTGAGCTGCTAAACGTATACCATCATTTTTCTTTAGAAGACAAAAGAAATTTTTAAAAGTATGATGATAAATTCAAAAAGTTCTCACAGAAATGTAAAAAGCGTCACTGTAATTTTTCCTTCCTCTGAAATGATAATAGCTTTAATGGACCATTATCATCCAAGGCAAAGCAAATGAGACCCTACCTGTGAATGAGTGTTTAGGGCTTAGGTACATTAATACATGACAAATAATACATCACTGAAGCACCATATCATAACATCACTTTCATAATGACAACTGTCTGAGGTATAAATATTTACTTACAGAATCACTGATGTAAGTGTCATTACCACGTCAGTAGCACATGATATTATGTCTCTGTGTGGTCAATGACTACTTAATCTCTGAACTCACTTTGACTTTTCAGGCCTGGATTACTGACCCTATAAATTGTTCTGGCTATTTCTGAATGTTCTAGTGTGCTGTATAAAATTGATTTTTGATTTAATCATGTATAATGGGCATCAGAAAATAGAGATATGAGCCATTCCAAGGTACTAGAGTTATGGAGTAATTGCTGTGTAATTTCAATAACTACCTGACATAAATATACATGTGATTAATTATTTTAACCCAGTGTGGCTAATTTCAAAATGTAACCCAGCCCATACAGAAAATATATATGGTATCATGTAAAACCAATATTTACTGATGTGATAAACACAGGGAAATACCTAAGAACAAGAATGGTAAGTAGGTATTGACACCACTTCCACCTCTATCTTTTGGTACTAACATCCTAAAGCACCATGTTGTAATTCAGAAGGTAGGTACTCACTCAAAGGAGGCAGAGAAATGATGTATTCGAAAGGTTTCCCACAGGTGCAGCAAAGGTGGGGGAGAGATAGCAGCACACACACATTTACTAATTTACACTGGAAGCTATTTGAAAAAACGTCACATACTATTTGTTTACTATCTGTTCATTAAATATATAGGACATAATTTGGAAGAGCTAAGTGTTCATTCATGAAAAACAATGACATCATTTTACATCGTTGTAGGCTCAGGATGGGAATTGAAGAAAGTCAGAACTGTATTTACCTCTCCCCAAATCTGTTCCTAGATTACAGTAATCATAAACATTTTCTACTCGTTAAAGAATGAATGCTACTAGATGGCCAACAGGCACACGAAAAGATGCTCAACATTGCTAATCATCAGGGAAATGAAAAATCAAAATCCCAATGAGATATCACCTCATACCAGTCAGAATGATTATCATCAAAAAGAACACAAATAACAAATGTTGGCGAGGATGTAGAGAAAAGGAAACCCTTGTACACTGTTGGTGGGAATGTAAATTAGTACAGCCACTGTGGAAAACAGTATGGAGGTTTCTCAAAAAACGAAAAATAGAACTACCATGTGACCCAGCAGTTCCACTTCTGGGTATATAACCCCAAAATACCCAAAAACACTAATTCTAAAAGATACATGCCCCCAGTGTTCACAGCAGCATTATTTAAATTGCCAAGACATGGAAGCAACCTAAGTGACCATCAACCAGATGAATGGATAAAGAAGATGGGACATATTACATATATATATATATACACACACACACACACACACAAACACACATACAGACATATACACACACACACAATGGAATACTATTCAGCCATAAACAAAAATGAAATTTTGCCATTTGCAGCAACATGGATAGATATGGAGGGCATTATCCTAAGTGAAATAAGTCAGACAGAGAAAGACAAGTACTGTATTTTAGCATTTATATGTGGGATCTAAAAAATACAACAAACTAGTGAATAAAACAAAAAACAAGCAGGCTCACAGATATAGAGAACAAATTAGTGGTTACCAGGAGAGAGGGAAGAGGGGGGCAAAATAGGGGTGGGGGGAAAAACAGGTTATTATTGGATTATTTGAAATCATGTGTGTGAAACTTTTGAAGATTGTAAAGCAGAGGTCCCTAACCCCTGTTAGGAACAGGGCCGCACAGCAGAAGGTGAGCAGGCGGTGAGCAAGCAAAGCTTCATCTGTGTTTATATCCACTGCCCATCTCTCACATTACTGCCTGAGCTCCGCCTCCTGTCAGATCAGTGGCAGCATTAGATTCTCACAGGAGCGCGGACCCTACTGTGAATTGCGCATGCGAGGGATCTAGGTTGGTGCTCCTTTTTTTTTTTTTAATTTTATTTTTTTATACAGCAGGTTCTTATTAGTTATCTATTTTATACATATTAGTGTATATATGTCAATCCCAATCTCCCAATTGGGAGCACTCTCATAAGGTGCTCCTTATGAGAATCTAATGCCTGATGATCTGAGGTGGAGCTGAGGTGGTGAGGCTAGTGCTGGGGAGCGGCTGCAAATACAGATTATCATTAGCAGAGAGGTTTGACTGCACAGAGACCATAATAAATCAACTGCTTGCAGACTCATATCAAGCCCTATCAGTGAGTGGCAAGCGAAAACAAGCTCAGGGCTCCCACTGATTCTGCATTATGGTGAGTTGTATAATTAATTCATTATATAGTACAATGTAATAATAATAGAAATAAAGTGCACAATAAACGTAATGCGCTTGAATCATCCCGAAACCATCCCCCCCACCCCCGGTCTGTGGAAAAACTGTCTGCCATGAAACTGGTCCCTGGTGCCAAAAAGCTTGGGGACTGCTATTATAAAGGACTATAGAATTTAAAGAATCTTTCATTCAATTAAAAAAATGAATGAATGCTACTAGATTATTTCTCTAGTGGTCATGGGACATAATATTTACAAGAATCACGTCCAGGAAAATGTAAAACAGAAATAAAACACTGTTAATACTGGTGATGAAGCTTGAGTTTTGCTAGATCCTATGTTAAGTATTTTATTTAAATGTTGCCTTCACATAATCCTATCAAAATCCCTGCATAATAAGTATTATTATCACTATTTCACATATGAGAGGGTCAGCTTACATGAGGCAAAGTAACTTGCACAAGGCTGCAGAGGTAGTAAGCGTGATGGAGCTAGAATTTGAACTCAGGTCCACCCAACTCTGAAGTTTGTGTACTTCCCACTTTGTTCTAATTGGATAAGGAATCTAAATACTTTAGGGATATTTAATCCCCACTAACCTATATTTTAAACTAAAACCTTGATTTTACTTTGAATAGTGAGGACCTGGAATGACCCAATGAGACATGTATGCTTTTCAAAGCTCTCCAAAGTAAAAACTCCAGGATAGGGGACTGCAACAAAATACAAGTTCTGATTCCCCGTGCCTTTCCCTTGTCCCTTTTTCCTAAGTGTTGCAACTCCTCTGACGAATCCTTGGTATTTATTTCAGGACTTAGCTCTTGGGACTTGTTTAATTAAAACTTCAAAAAAAGTACTTTTCTGCACTTATTTTTGTGTATTTCTTAGGGAACTTTACACTCTAAGGGAGAGGTAGGGCTTAGCTTCAGGCAACTTTGATTGAGTAGCTCAAACGATACCACCAATAACCTGGTTTCTCTCATTCTCTGCTACATGTTGGAAATGTCATCCTCAGGTTCCCTATGCCTGCCAGATGTAGTCCTTCTAGGTTCTCCTCTCACTGATCTAAGGCTCACATTCTCACACCACACCTTCTAAGGGAAGGAAATTATCTCTTCTGGTAGAAGGAAGGGTCAATGTTTTTCTATCCCCCCGAAATACTTCCTTTATGTGTCACTGACTCTGATTGGATTATACGCCCTAATCCAGTCACTGTAACTCCACAGTTGACTAGTAACCAGTGACATCTGGACAATCCAGTGACACAGAGGAAAATTTTAATTTGCATACCTAAGAAGTTTACATGGACAGTTTGCCATTCTAACACACCAACAGTTTGCCATTCTAATTGATCCTCATTAAAACTGACTCCCATGTCATAATGTCAGCTGAATTTTTTCAGCTTGCAAATGCAATAAGAATAAGTGACTCTTAAGCCTTATTAAAACCATATCTTCCTAGCTTAACATTTAGAGCTAAGCTTTCTCCCAACTGGTAGACTCAATTCTGTTTTCTAAACACTTCCATTAAAAAAAAAAAAAAAAAATTCTCATCCCACTCCTAGTTTTCTATCTTGAAACAAACCTTCAAAGTAATCAAAACTCCTTTTTTAAAAAAATGATAGGGGGTTATTATGAAGAAATCAAGTGTAAAAAATAGCAGCAAACTTGACTTTCAGAGGTCCAGATATGAGTCATTTCTGTCATGCTTGGTTAAAACCCTGCCTCAAATGGAAAGAGTTTCATATTTTTTCCTTAAGCTATGTCATATGACTTTTGTTTTGTTTTACTTAGATATAGTTGCAAGGAGTAGATAATCACAGAGAGATTCCATTACCATCTGCTCACTCGTGAATAATTTAAACCAGGCCAACTATGTAAGACCTATTGTTTTCACTCTCTAGCTCTCTTTTTTTCCCACATAGGTACATGGTGTGTTGTAATGCTCTGGAAAATGTAATTTACGTTCCAAAATAAACTCAACTGAAATTGGCAAAATGGTAAAAAAATTCTATGAATGTAATAGTTTCTTTCATCTAATAGTTTCCAGGTAATTTACTGGCATTAATTAATAAAAACTGATCAGGGAAGCAGTGGTCACTATTCAACTCATTTAACTAATTGGCAAAGACATATAGCTTGAAAACTGCCACCCTGCAGAGAAAAAAAATATAAATGAGGAACTATGGATACATAATCTTTATTCTAATTATCATATTAAAATCTATGTATTGTCATGATCCTCAAATGCTAATTATGAATGTAATGAAAAACAGAAAAAAATTTACTTGTACAAGATCCATATGGGGGAAAAATGTTTTAAGTCTTCCAGTTCCCTAGAAATCTTTAATTCCTTTATTATCAATTACTTATAAACTTTAAGTATATTTCTGCATGGAATGTGTCCTTCACCTGCTCACTTAAACTTTGGAATTTTACTATCATCTAACTCAGAGGCAGTACAGTATGAGCTATGGGTTGTCCACCTATTTTTCTAAATAAAGTTTTGTTGAAACACAGCCATGTTCATTCATTTATATCGACTGTAGCTGCTTTCTCACTGCACCATCAGAATTGAGTAGTTGTGACAGAAACCATGGGGCCCACAAACCTAAAATACTTACTATCATGCTCATTAAGAAAAGCTGGCAGACCCATGACCTAATTTTCCTCAAACATTTCACTTAAGATACAGAAAGAATTTGCTTTGAAAAATACTTTCATGATAAACCTTTCTGACATTTCAATTTGAAAAGAATTGTCTTGTCTTAGGGTACACAGCCTTCTGTCTTAATGTGCTAAAATTAATATCCTCAAAAGATCTTGATAAAAACAGTATCCTAAGGTAAAACAATATTTAGCACCATTTTTTACAGCGATTTTTTAAAAAATTAGCTGACCATCGGAAGGTTCCAAATGCTAACAATGCTAACTGGGAAAGCTGGACTTGGCACCGACATGGAGGTGAATGAATCAAAAGGAGAACCTGGCACAAGAAGCAACAAACTAGAACCAGATCTCCATATCTGAGCCAAAATTGCTTTACTGCTTTCAGGCAAACAATTTAAAATAACCCCTGAAAAATCTGGCTTAATGCAAGACACTCTACGTTTCATTTATCCCCCCATGTTTATCCCCCATTTTTTTTTTTTTTTTTTTTTTGAAAAGCATGCACTAGTTTATAAAGAAATAGATGTATACATGAAAGAGCAAAGGATTAGAATTTAGGAGACCTAGTTTCTGGTCCTGAATCTGTTCCTAGTGTTTAAATTATCAGGGCTGTTCAGGTTTTTTTCTTCTTCTTTTTTTAAATAAAATGTGATTTTTCTAAGTCAGGTTTTTATGGGTTTTGTTTGTTGCACTGTGTTCCACAGAAGTCGTTATGTGTTCCATATCTCAGAGGTTATGAGTATGTGGAGAGGTGGTGAGGAGAGGTGATCAAGCCTCCAAAGTCTCAATTTTGTTTGTTTTGTAACTACTGGTATTCCATATAATGTTTTATTGGAGGGTTGGGGGAGTCTATTTCTAATGAAAGTTTGAAAATCATTGGCTATGTAATTTCAAAGTCTCTTATAATCTTAAAATTTCGACTTAGTTCAAATGCCTCAAAGGAGGTAGTAAAATTATCTCTATTTAACAAAAATATCCATAAACCACTCAAAAAATAAATTATAAAATTAAAGGAACTCATAGCTAATTTTATATGTCATCTGGTCTAGATTTCCTAATTTGCTTCCAGTACATCTAGACTCTTTTTCTCTTTTAATTAATGTTTTGTACTATAATTAAAAATATATATATTATCTGTTCCTATTTTGGCAAACAGAAAAAAGATTTAAACATAAACCCCATCATTTTAACAATAAGGTTTGAATTTTGGAGATCTTTTCTTGTATATTTTCATAAGCATTTTAAACATAACTTAAATCATACAGCGCATATAATTTTATGTCACTTTTTTAAAACTTAACTTATTTATTTATTTATTTTTTGGCTGCACTGCACTGCTTGTGGGATCTTAGTACCCTGACCCTAGTCCTAACCACTGGACCACCAGGGATTTCCCAAAACTTATTTATCATTTTCACTTCTTTTATTACTATTCCATCTCATAACCATGAGTTTAATGGTTGTGTTTTATTTTATAAATCTGCTCTCTCATGGTTGAGTGTTTTGCTAAACTAATTAAGTTGTTTCCTCTTTTGTGGTGCAATGAAAATTTTTATATAAATAGCTTTGTTCATAGTTAACATTATTTACTTTGAGTTAGTTTTTCAGTAATGGAAGCATTGAGTCCAAGAGGATGAATATACGGCCAAACTGCTTCCTATAGATGATGTAATGATATACGACATGTGAAAATTTCCCTTCTGACTCTTAATAGCTTCTTGATCACTTTTCGTGTCAAGAGGCTCAGGGTAAAAAGTACAATAGGCAGATGCAAAAGTAGCAGTTATAGTTTAGAAGCAGAAGTAAAACTAGTTTTCTTAGAAGTTATGATTACTTTTCATTCTATAACAAAGGATTTTTATCACTGACTTTTTTTAAACATTCTCTTTGTGCACTAGAATTTCATTCATCCTCTCAAATCTTCAGCCTATTCTTTGATTCTAGGGCAACAACTTGTTTCTGTTACTCAAGAAGAAGAATCAGATAGATTGGGATACCCTGTATGATTAGAATAATTAAGAAAATAGACTAGAGGTAAAAAAAAAATCAGTTAAGCTGCTACTTTTCTATAGCAATTTTTAGGTCCTTTGAAATTAATATATTATTTTGTATATATATTTTCTGTTAATTTACTTAAATAAATTTGTATAAAATAAGTACTTTCTATTAATGTAAATAAACTTAGCATTATTAAATTATATGTAGTATATATATATATAACATAATGTAATATACACTATAATTAATTGAATATCATTAAACCACATGGAGTTATGCCTACATGGCACTAAGACAATGCATTAATTCATTGAAAAAATTAAGCTAAAAAAGTAGAATTTTTTTTCAAATTTCAGAAAGATTCAATGAATATATGAAGATTGTTGGAGCACATTTCTTGGTGTCAATTATGTTCTCTTTGCTAGTCTTAGATGGAAAAGGGAGGAATAATGATAGAATGTAGGAGAGAAGAAGATGGGCTATTTTAAGTGAGGGTATAATCAGTATATCTCAGTCTGTCTATATATTTCGTTAGCCTAGAGATTTTCATTTTTACTTACCTGCTCCTCTAGGAAATCAGATTACTTTATCTACAAACCCAGCATTTCACCTTTTTTTTCAATTCATCAGAAACCATCCCTTTCAGAGTAGTTGAAGACATCCTTTAACTGTGACTGATCAGGATCAACTCCCAGGTATCCAGTATTGCTACACATGTAGGATATTAGTTTTCTGTTGTGGTCCAACCTGGCTATTGACATAAAAGCAGCTTTGAGTTTCTAAAATAACTCTTTTCTGAATGTACTTTTGGTGTATTTACCTGGAGACCATTTCCTCCAAGTCATGACACTTGAATTCAGCTGGGTCATTGAGGAACCAAAGAATAGTTTTTAGAGAAAATCTCATCCCTCACCCTTGTTTTATGGATGAAAAAACTAAGGTCTAGAGAACTAAAATGACTTGCCCAATCTCCTGTAAAAAGTATGCAGGATTACAGGGCCCAAGTTCCCTCCACAGAGAAAAATCCACAAAGTAGTTTCCCCAGATGCTGGTGAAATCCCTTGACCTCCTTTCAGCATATGTCCAACAAACTGACCTAGGTTTACCTGAACCTGTCTACACAGGACTTAGTAGAGATTGCAGTAATTATGACAATAGAAATGTAAGACTTTTTCATATTTATCTGATCTTCATATCATATCACTGTTGAGCTATTATTTGATACATAGAGCTTTCTAGAAGCTGTACTGCTGTATTATTATTATTTTTTTTAAGTATTTTGTTTTTATTTATTTATTTATGGCTGTGCTGGGTCTTCGTTTCGTGCGAGGGCTTTCTCTAGTTGTGGCAAGCGGGGGCCCCTCTTCATCGCGGTGCGCAGGCCTCTCACTATCGCGGCCTCTCCTGTTGCGGAGCACAGGCTCCAGACGCGCAGGCTCAGTAATTGTGGCTCACGGGCCCAGTTGCTCCGCGGCATGTGGGATCTTCCCAGACCAGGGCTCGAACCCGTGTCCCCTGCACCGGCAGGCAGACTCTCAACCACTGCGCCACCAGGGAAGCCCCTACTGCTGTATTATTTTAAACAACTATGTTAAATTCCAAAAGAAGGCATTTTATCCATTAACTATGAGATCCTATGCATAAAATCAAGAACTCCAAGGCCAATTTATTTTCTTTCTGCTTACTTCACAATACCCTTCTCATTAAGTTTTTTCCCCCTCTCTCTATCTTTCAGTTATTATGATGTAATTGATTGAGATAGTATCTATCGTTTGTGACTTTTAAGAAACAAGGGTACAAAAAGTTTCATGAGGACCTACTATTAATTAATTTTTTTTTTCAAATTCAGCTTTTACAATATTTAGTCCTTATCTCTAGTTCAATGATTTCTCTAGTTCTTCTTTTCTCTATGTAATTTAAATAGTTGTTGAGGTACAGCAAATTCAAGTTTTGGTTTTTGGAACTTTCCAGAATTTTCCTTTGTGGAACCATTCATGGTTGATTGAATCTGTGGATGCAGAGCCCATGGATATGGAGGGACAACTGTATATACGCTAATGAAAAGGACTACTTAACTAACTTTTATTCTCTGGTGGGTCTGTGTCTAATAAATCAAAAAGTGGCAGTTTGATTACAATAAGCAATCTAGACAAACCAGGTCTATCTCGATAAAAGGATTTCTCAGATAAGAAATCCATACATTACAGCCCCTTCAAGACCCTTTTTTATCTTGCAGCTAATGAATTGTTCTGCGTTTACAGGGAGGTGTGGTAGAGATCAAAATGTCTCAGGCTAAACAGAAAGGAGGGACCAACCTACACACTTGTTCTTAACCCTTTCCATCCTACTGTTTCTTTCCAAAGTAGAGATAAATCTTCAAACAATTGGGAATAAAAACATATTCATCTACGCAATGAATATTAGCATCTAATAAATGCCATGCAAAAAAGGGAAAGTAATTCAAGTACTAAAATACACATATTCCCTGGTAGGTGTAGTAATACCTCCTCACAAGTATTACAAAGTAGGAAAATATGCATTCATTTGAAAGTCTTTTTAGAATAGGATTGCCAAATAAAACACAGAACATCCAGTTAAATTTGAATTTCAGATAAACAACGAATTTCATTATTTGGTCTTGTACTTTATCAGCAACCCTAACTGGAAACTTGTATTTTATTTGCTAAGTTTGGCAGCCCTACTTTAGGGTCTTACATTGTAGGTAGTACAGCTCAATGATATGTGTCAGCTGAAGCCAAACTGTTTGGACTGACTTTGCTAATTACTATGTGACTGGGCAACGATTTACTCTCCCTGGGCCTCAGCTCCTTACCTGTAAAATGAGAGGTTTTGTGAGGATAAATGAGAAAATACATGGAGGTATTTAGAGCTGAGTAAAGATACTGAGGAAAAAGGACTACATGGAAAATTAACTGGTTTGTGAGCACCTTAACTTTTCTATTTCTACTTATAAATAGAAACTGTCTACTTCAGTAAGGCTACTCGGATTTTATATATGTATATCATAAAGTAGAAATATATTCATTGTACATTTTCAGAGCCATATAAATATTAAGCACCACTTTTTTGAGTTCTGCATACGTTTGCCTTGCCTACGTCACCTAAAAAATAAGAGATAAAGGTCACAAGCCTACCCATGATCTGCTTATATTTAATTGAATATTTTAACATTAACATGATACTTAAAAATCTATACTTCTAAATAGCATACGATCTTTAGTCTGTAACCAGGAATGTAAAAAAGAGCAATCAAGGTTAATCAGCGAAACATATCTGATCACTGATAAAAATTGCATGAATTCCTATTACCTACTAAAATATACTTCTTAAACAAACCAACCAACAAACAAACAAACAAAACTCTCTTTTCAGGAAAGTTTTTCTTCTCTACCATAGAAAAATTAGTGAAATTCTTGTCTAACATTCTCTTAAATATGCTTAATGATAATATTATATTTAAAGAGTTTAGTTTAGTTGTTTCTTAAATATCAATATAATTTTAGAAAAAAATTATGGCACTTCGCGGTATATTCTAATTGTAAGAATGAAATATTAGATTTTGTTTTCCACAGCATAAATTACCTCCTACTTTACTCTTCTTACCAACTGCAATAATGCTCTGAATTTCTGAGGACTTCAGTGATTGAAGAATTAGATTTCATAGTAATTACTCTCTTAATAGAACAATGGATAAATAGACTAAATATCCATTATATAATATATATAATCCAAGCAATATTTAGTCATTTGAAGTATACAGATAATTGTAATTGACTACATCTACAGATTTTGTTATGCAAAAAATGTAAATATCTGCATTCTAGTGCTTTTTGCCAACAGTGGTATTGTATGTCTACAGCAATCAATGGGGTTATCTTTTCTAATAAGTTAAATTCATAAAATCTTTCTCTCTTCGACGCTTTGATGTTCACCGGAGTAGACGCATATGCTTACTTTGGGAGATATTTAATGTTAAAGTCAACTGAAGTAAAGAACAGGTGATTCTGTGCTCATATGTGTGTATGTGTGTGTGCGCGCGTGCACGCGCATATGTGTGAGGTTTTCCTTTTAAATAAATCTGGCCTATACTGAACATTTTCTCCAAAGTTTCAGGCATAAAATCTGATATACTGAAATGGTCACTGTTCTTTTTATAATTCTAATTAGACATGGGGTTGCCAGATGTTCTGATTGTCGTTAAGTCCTCCCTAGGATACAATATTCTCTGAAGTGTTTTGATTCTTTGGCAATGTTAAAACATAATTTGTGCAGAAGCACATATCCTACACCATTTTCAATTTTACAATTAGATTTTTCATGGTTCTACTTTCTATTTTCAGAGAGGCAGTATACAATTCTGTATGTCCTTCCAGTGGTAATTATTGTTTTACTGAAACATTTCTTTTGCCTTTATTGGGTGTTGTTCCTTCTGTATTGACAACTTGTATATCTATTTTTGTTGAAACCAAATGATGAACAAATATCACCGAAGGGCCTCTTTACAAGGTCATTAGGTAGACTGATGGAAAGCTGATTGATGGGTAGCATTTCCAGTCCTCTGTGCAAGAAGCCCAAACTTACATCTTAACTTGCAATTATAGATTTTCTATGATGGATTCTAGAGAATTTACTGCTAGAGAATTTTTTATTGGTTGTTCCATTTAACATAAAATCTACAATGGGAGTAAATTTTCTCAACTGGATAAACTTTTCTCCCTCCCTTTTTTTTTTTTTTTTAATTGTCTTTCTTTTCTCTCTGCCTGCAAATGAGGCCTTTGGAGAAAATTCCAGAAATAATGGCATAACAAGAGGGATACTCAAGCTCCTGAATAATGAAACACATATCTTTGTGGTTTCCCTGCTGTATACTTGTAGCTTGAGATCACAGGTTACAAGGCATTTCTCAGTTTCATCCCATTACAATAGTCACCTCTGCCCACTCCTCATTTCTGTGGATCAGCTCTTTTTCTTTCTCTACTTTTAAATATCTAAGCAAGTAGTGTGCATTCAAAGCATGTTGCTGTGTTTGGCTTGCAGTAGTGACACTGCCAATGTAGCTAGGGAATGCAACGAGCATCAAGTCCTAAACAAGATCCTCCTTTTCAATTTGGTAAGCACCCTGCCATTCTCAAAGAATATAATTCACTGACCTGTCCCATACTACTAGGTTCGCATCTCCATCTTTCTAAACTTAATATGAATTTTCCATGTGTTTTTGAAAATCTTCCCCTTAATTCATTACAGTTTTCATTCTAAGGACAAGTGAGAATGTACTTTGATGTATGCTCTAGATTGAATCTCTCATTCTACTATGAACTAAGAGGGTTTAAATAACAAGGATCTTAGCTGGAGGACAATTTAAAACTAGACTGAGAAAGACCAGTTGGAATAATTTTTCCTCTACTGTGGGTGATTTTTACGCTAATATCTGACTTTTTGAACCTTAGTTAGACCCCATAATATCTACACCTATTAGCCAATGAAAAGATGTACATCTTCTGAAAGAAACAGCCTTTAGTTTTATTGATCTTTCTTATTGTTTCCTTCATTTATTTTTCATTTATTTCTGATCTGATCTTTATGATTTCTTTCCTTCTGCTAACTGTGGGGTTTTTTTTTTTTTGTTGTTCTTCTGTCTCTAATTGCTTTAGGTATAAGGTTAGGTTGTTTATTTGAGATTTTTCTTGTTTCTTGAGGTAGGATTGTATTGCTATAAACTTCCCTCTTAGAACTGCTTTTGCTGCATCCCATAGGTTTTGGGTCATCGTGTTTTCATTATCATTTGTTTCTAGTTATTTTTTGATTTCCTCTTTGATTTCTTCAGTGATCTCTTCGTTATTTAGTAGTGTATTGTTTAACCTTATGTGTTTGTATTTTTTACAGTTCTTTTCCGGTAATTGATATCTAGTCTCATACTGTTGTGGTCAGAAAAGATACTTGATATTATTTCAATTTTCTTAAATTTACCAAGGCTTGATTTGTGACCCAAGATATGATCTATACAGGAGAATGTTCCATGAGCACTTGAGAAGAAAGTGTATTCTGTTGTTTTTGGATAGAATGTCCTATAAATATCAATTAAGTCCATCTGGTCTAATGTGTCATTTAAAGCTTGTGTTTCCTTATTTATTTTCAATTTGAATGATCTGTCCATTGGTGAAAGTGGGGTGTTAAAGTCCCCTACTATGATTGTGTTACTGTCAATTTCCCCTTTTATGGCTGTTAGCATTTGCCTTATGTATTGAGGTGTTCCTATGTTGGGTACATAAATATTTACAATTGTTATATCTTCTTCTTGGATTGATCCCTTGATCATTACATAGTGTCCTTCTTTGTCTCTTGTAATAGTCTTTACTTTAAAGTCTATTTTGTCTGATATGAGTATTGCTACTCCAGCTTTGTTTTGATTTCCATTAGCATGGAATATCTTTTTCTATCCCCTCACTTTCAGTCTGTATGTGTCCCTAGGTCTGAAGTGGGTCTCTTGTAGACAGCATATATATGGGTCTTCTTTTGTATCCATTCAGCCAGTCTGTGCCTTTTGGTTGGAGCATTTAATCCATTTACATTTAAGGTAATTATTGATATGTATGTTCCTATTACCATTTTATGGCAGTTTTCACAGAAATAGAACAAAAAATTTCACAGTTTGTATGGAAACACAAAAGACCCCGAATAGCCAAAGCAATCTTGAGAAAGAAAAATGGAGATGGAGGAATCAGGCTCCCTGACTTCAGACTATACTACAAAGTTACAGTAATCAAGACAGTATGGTAACAGCACAAAAACAGAAATATAGATCAATGGAACAGGATAGAAAGCCCAGAGATAAACCCACGCACCTATGGTCACCTTATCTTTGACAAAGGAAACAAGAATATACAGTGGAGAAAAGACAGCCACTTCAGTAAGTGGTGCTGGGAAAACGGAACAGCTACATGTAAAAGAAGGAAATTAGAACACTTCCTAACACCGTACACAAAAATAAACTCAAAATGGATTAAAGACCTAAATGTAAGGCCAGATACTATAAAACTCTTAGGGGAAAACATAGGCAGAACACTCTATGACCTAAATCACAGCAAGATCCTTTTTGACACACCTCCTAGAGAAATGGAAATAAAAACAAAAATAAACAAATGGAACCTAATGAAACTTAAAAGCTTTTGCACTGCAAGGGAAACCACAAACAAGACGAAGAGACAACCCTCAGAATGGGAGAAAATATTTGCAAACGAAGCAGCTGCCCAAGGATTAATCTCCAAAATATATAAACAGCTCATGCAGCTCAAAAAAACAAACAACCCAATCCAAAAATGGTCAGAAGACCTAAATAGACATTCCTCCAAAGAAAATATACAGATTGCCAACAAACACATGAAAGGATTCTCAACATCACTAATCATTAGAGAAATGCAAATCAAACCACAGTGAGGTATCACCTCACACTGGTCAGAATGGCCATCATCAAAAACCCTAGAACAATAAATGCTGGAGAGGGTGTGGAGAAAAGGGAACCCTCTTGCACTGTTGGTGGGAATGTAAACTGATAAGCCACTATGGAGAACAGTATGGAGGTTCCTTAAAAAACTAAAAATAGAATTACCATATGACCCAGCAATCCCACTACTGGGCATATACCCTGAGAAAACCATAATTCAAAAAGATAAATGTACCACAGTGTTTGTTGCAGCACTATTTACAATAGCCAGGACTTGGAAGCAACCTACGTGTCCATCAACAGAGGAATGGATAAAGAACATGTGGCACATATATACAATGGAATATTACTCAGCCATAAAAAGAAACGAAATTGAGTTATTTGTAGTGAGGTGGATGGACCTAGAGTCTGTCATACAGAGTGAAGGAAGTCAGAAAGAGAAAAACAAATACCATATGCTAACACATATATATGGCATCTTAAAAAAAAATGGTTTTGAAGAACCTAGGGGCAGGACAGGAATAAAGACGCAGATGTAGAGAATGGACTTGAGGACACGGGGAGGGGGAAGGGTAAGCTGGGACGAAGTGAGAGAGTAGCACTGACATATATACACTACCAAATGTAAAATAGATAGCTAGTGGGAAGCAGCTGCATACCACAGGGAGATCAGCTCGGTGCTTTGTGACCAGCTAGAGGGGTAGGATAGGGAGGGTGGGAGGGAGGTGCAAGAGGGAGGGGATATGGGGATATATGTATACATATAGCTGATTCACTTTGTTGTAGAGCAGAAACAACACAACGTTTTAAAGCAATTATACTCCAATAAAGATGTTTAAAAAAAAGAAAGAAAAATGTATCATTCATAGACCCTGCACTATTAAAACATATTCAATCCCATCCCAATTAGTAAAGTAATAAATGTCATTGTTTTTAGTTCCACTTACTTCAATAATTGCAGGGCAGTTAAAAACCCTATGTTACTTAAATGGTCACATTTTCCCCTTTTAAGGAGTCATTTCTGAATTTGCTAATATAATATCAACTCATTTTTAGCATATTTGAAAATACAGCATATGTCTTCTGGGAATTTAGAAATATTTACTGTAGTCTCATTCCTCTCTTCATTTATAAGATGAATAATAAGCTCAACTCTCAGACATCTATGCCCAGCTAATCAGTCAAAAAGCTTTTTTACTAAGCATATCTGTGCCCAACAGTGTCTTAGGCACTATGTGGGCTTAAAAAAATAAGCAAGAACATTGCCCATCATCTCAAAGCACTTATAATTAAATAATAATAAGTAGTTAACATTTATTGAAAACTTGAGTATCTATATTAATTTCAGACAAAGCTGACTTCAGAACAAGGAAGGTTATCAGGGAGAAATAGAGCATTCAATAATGATAAAGGGTAAATTTTCCAAGAAAACATAGCAATCCTAAATATATATGCACCTAACCAAAGAGCATCAAAATATATAAGGCAAGATATAACAGAACTGAAAGGAGAAATAAACAATCCACTTTTAGAGGTAGACACTCCAAAACCCCTCTGCCAATAATTGAGAAATTAAGCAGGCAGAAAATCAGTAAAGACATACTTGACCTAAATAGCACCATTAATAAATTTGACCTAATTGACATTTATAAAATACTCCATCCAACAACACTAGAATACACATTCCTCTCAAGCTCGCATAGAACATTCTCCAAGATAGAGCAAACTGTGGACTATAAACTACCCTTTAACAAATTCAAAATAACAGAAACCATACAAAGTATGTTCTCAGACCACAGTGAAATTACACTTGAAATCAATAACAAAATATGGCTGGAAAATCTCTAAATATCTGGACATTAAAAAACACATTGCTAAATAATACATATGTCAAAGAAGAAGTCTCAAGACAAATTTTAAAATATTTTAAACTAAATGAAAATGAAAATTCAATTTATCAATTTTTGTGGGATGCTTATTAATGCTTAGAGGGAAATTTATTGCAATAAATGTATATATTTTAAAAGAAAAAATATCTAAAATTAATAACAAAAAATTCCATTTAGGAAACTAGAGAAATGAAGCCTAAAACAAGGAAAAGAAAAAAAACAGGGCAGAAATCAATGAAATTGGAAACAAAAATAATAGAGAAAATCAATGAAATCAAAAGCTGTTTCTTTGAAAAGATGAATAAAATGGATAAATCTCTAACCAAATTAAAGAAAAAAAGAGAATAGATACAAATTACCAATATCAGAAATGAAGGAGATGCCCTGACTACTGATCACATGGACATTAAAAGGATAATTAAGAAATAATATGAAAACTTTATGCTAGCAAATTTTATAACTTAGATGAAATTGACCAATCCCTTGAAAGACATAAACTATTGAAACTCACATAAGGAGAAATAGACAACCTGAATAGATCTATATTTGTTAAGGAAATTAATCAATAATTAATAACCTTCCATACACAAAAACATCACGTCCAGAACACATTCCAACTGTTTCTATGAGGCTCTAATACCAAATACTCTAATACCAAAACCAGATAAAGACATTATAAGAAAACTACCAGTCAATGTCTCTCATGAACATAGATGCAAATGTCACCAAAATTTTAACAAACTGCATCCAACAATGTACAAAATGAGCCAAGTAGGATTTATCTCAGGTAGTCAAGGCTGATTCAACATCAGACAATCAATTAATATAACCCACTGTATCAACAGGTTAAAGAAAAAAATCTATGATCATATTAGTTGTCACAGAAATACCATTTAACAAAATCCAACACCTATTCATGACAAAAACTCTCACCAAACTAGGAATAGAAAATAGTTTCCTTAACTTGGTAAAGAACATCTACAAAACACCTACAGCTAACATTATATTTTTTGGTGAGAGACTGGACACCTTCCTCCTAAGACTGGTAACAAGGCAAGAATGTCACCTCTCACCACTCTATTTCACATTGTACTGGAAGTCCCCTCTAATGTAACGGGACAAGAAAAATAATTAAAAACCATACAGACTGGAAAGGAAGAAAGAAAACTATCCTTATTAACATATGACATGACTGTCCATTTGTCTATGTAGAAATACAAAAAAAGTCAAGAAAAAATTAGAACTAGTAAGCAAGTATAACAAGATAGCAGAATACAAGGTCAACATAGTCAACTGCTTTCCTTTTTAACAGCAATGAACAATTGGAACTTGAAATTTTAAAAAATTACAATAGCACCAAAAATAACAGGTGTAAATCTAACAAAATCTATACATGATCTGTATGCAGAAAACTACAAAACACTGATGAAAGAAATCAAAGAGCTAAATAAATGGAGAGATAGTCTGTGTTCATGGATTAGAAAACTCTATTGTTAAGGTGTCCATTCTTCCCAACTGATCTGTAGATTCAACACAATCACAATCAAAATCTCAGCAAGCTCTTTTGTACGTATTAAGAAAATGTTTCTAAAATTTCTTTGTAAAGGCAAAAGGCCTATAACAGCCATCACAATCCTGAAGAACAAAGTTGGAGCACTCACAGTAGCCAATGTCAAGACTTACTATAAAGCTACAGTGATCAGAACAATGTATTATTGGTGAAAGAATATACACATACATCAATGAAACAGTATAGAGAGCCTGAAATAGACCCACACAAATATAGTCAATTGATTTTTTACTAGGCAAAAGGCAAGTGCAAAATCCGTGTCGCCCTGAATGGCATGCAATGTCCTTCTCCTCCAGGCTATGAATATATGTGACTAATAAACTCCTGTTGATCTCATTTGTCCAGTGTCAAGAGTCATGTGTTGGGTCATCCCCATAATTTAGGGTAGGAATCCCTCTCTCAACAATGGGGTGCATCGGCAGTGATTAAATTAGTACCACACTAATGTAAGATGTTAAAAGTTAGAGAAACTGGATGTGGGATATATGGGAGCTCTGTAATATACTTTCAACTTTTCTGTAAATCTAAGACTATTCTAGAATAGAAAGTTTAATTTTAAAAAAATCAAAGCACTTCAACATTCTTTCTCAGTATTTTGCATCCACATCTCCTAAATTGCCTGGGGTCACACAGCTAATAAATGTATGTGTGTTGGGATTTACACTCACACAGTCCAATGCCCATGTGAGAGGCAGTGTAGCTTAGTGATCAAGAGGACAAACTTTGGAGCTGGACTGCGTGGATGCAAATCCTGACACCTCCTCTAGAATTAATCCTTATAGAATTAAAAGACTATGATAGAATTTTAATCCCTCCACTCCACTTATGTCTTAAGTTCTCTTTCATATTTTTCATCTCTTTATCTCTCTATGCTGCATTCTGGATGATTTCCTCAGGTGAAATTTCTAGTTCACTAATTCTTTCCTCTGATGGCTTTTAAAACCTATTCATTGACATTTTCATTTCCATGTTTACGTTTTTCATTTCCAGAAAATGAAATGAAATGAAATGTGTTTGTTTCCAATGTTCTACAATGTTCTATTCTTTTATTATGATTTCTATTTCACATTTTACTTTCCCAGTAAATTTAAGTATAATCATTTTATAGTGTCTTTCAGATTGTCTATTAATAGTGTCTTTCTGGTTGTCTATTAATCTGAAGTTCTTGTTCTTTTTGTTGTGTCTTTTTCAGAGATATATTTGCCTTGGTATAGTTTATCATTTTTGACCATGAAAGAGATTTTTCTTTTTCCCCTTTGGGAGCACATGCATCCCGGATCTTAAAAGTGGATTACAAATATTTTTGCACTGGTTTGCATCTACAGGTAACTCTATCCAGAACCAGTCTTGGCTTGGGATTCTGTGCCGTGTAGATAGTATAAATTCAGAGCCTGCAATTTCATGTGGTATAAATTAGAGTGTGTATTTCTCATGGAAGACATTTTCGTTTTTAACTACCAAGAGTTTCAGACAAAGACAATATTTCCTGACAAGCCTCTGGCCCAACAGGCAGAGTTTTCTAATTCTCTTTCACAAGTGTAGGCATTATTTACAGAATCCCAACTTCATTTAGGGTCACACTTCACCTTCCTTCAGGAAAGTCTAAAACCTGGTCTCATGGGGAATAGGAAGCATTAGAATCTCACAACCATAATTTGTAACTATAATAAATGCTTCTGTTATATGCATTTATAAAGATGGGAAGGAACATAATGTACCTATTTAGAAGGGAAGGAGCCACTTTACCATCTTCTGGTCCCCTGACTTGCTTTCTATTTTTTTTTCTTTAAGAGGGAAACAAAAACCCATGAGGGTAAAAATGAAAAAGAAAGGCTAGTGCTAGCAGTTAACCCCTCTGAGCTGTTCTCTGGTAACAAAATTTCTTTAACAGGATTATTAAACAGAGTTTCCCTGTCAATAATGTAGTCTTTAGCGACATGTGGTGTGGCTAGTCTGAACTGAGATATGTTGTAAATTTACAATGCATACTGGATTTCAAAGACAAAAAATAATGTAGAATATCTCAATATTTTTATATTGATTACCTATTGAAATGATACTCTGAAATATATTGAGTTAACTAAAATACTTTTTTAAAATTAATGGCATCTGTTTCTGTTTAGTTTTTAAAATATAGTTAGTAAAACAATTAAAAGTACATACATGACTCACATTATATTTTATTGGACAGTGTTTTACATTTAGAGAACAAATTCAATTTGAAAGAAAAAAAAATCAGAAATAAGAGATGGAGATTCTAGCCAAGAGGCAAATAAATATTCTTACATAGAGACTATAATTTCCTATGTTTAAGGAAAACACTGTTCTAATAATGCTCTTATAGTATTTTCAGGAGTAGAGCTGTTGACTGCCTCAACGTTAATACTTTTAGAGTAAGGACATTTTCTAATGTTGGAGTAGAATGTCCTCTTTGGGGATTTTACAATGGTACTTTTACTGTCTATAACCCTAGGACAATAACAAGGGATAGGTTGTTGAGTAGCGGGGTGACTAAGGCCCCCATCCCTATAATCTCTATCAGCCACTAATGAAGCCATCCTAAATAACCTTTCATTCTATGCAAAAACAGTGACCTTACCATATAACATGGCCTTAAGACTTGTCCTCTAATAGTTAATTCTCAGTCCTCATCTCTTTTTTTGACCAACCATCAATATTTGTCACAGATGATCATTTCCTCCCTTTTGAAATGCTTTCATTGTTTTCTTCTCAATGTTCTTTGCTACTTACCTTAATGCCTCCCCATCTAACATTTAAAGTAACTAGGGCCCAGTCCTAGATTCTCTTTTATCTATACTCAGTTTCTAGGTACTCTTATTAATTTTTACAGCTTTACATATTACCTCTATGCTGATGGCTCCAAAATTCGTATCTCCTGCCCAGAATCTCAGTTGATCTCCAGACACACATCCTACTGCCTACTCAGTATCTCCACTTGGATGTCTAATAGGCATCTCAAATTTAACATTTTCCCAAATGAACTCCCACTTACCCACCCCAAACCTGTTCCTCTTGCAGTCTTTGGCATCTCTTTAGAAAGGGACTCCATTAGTTTAGGTGCTCAGACCAACTGGTGTTATCTTAACTCCTAATTTTTTTACACCCAACATCCACTCCATCAGCATATTCTTTGAAAATTATCCAAAATCTGACCACCTCTTACTACCTCCACTGTTGCCCCTTAATCTAAATCACCATCCTTTCTGCTTCCAAAAGCATTCTAAACTAATTGGTCTTCCTGTTTCCACTTCTACTCTTATTCAGTATTCTCCATACACAGCCAGAATTATGCCTTTAAAAAAAAGAAGAATGTTCCTATGATTCTGCTACACAATTTTGAAAAATATCTCTGTACAGTGACTCGAAGTGTAAGGAGGCATCAACAGGAGACAGAGACCCCATCGCTTGCTTGAAGAAGGAAGCGGCCCTGAGGAAAGAGTCTTGGTGTGTCCTCTAGAAGCTCAGAGTGAACCTAGCAAAGAGCCATCAAGAAAACGGGGACCTCAGTCCTACAAAGGGCCCTGAACCAAGATGGCGGAGTAGAAGGACGTGCTCTCACTCCCTCTTCTGAGAACAACAGAATCACAACTAGCTGCTGGACAATCATCGACAGGAAGACACTGGAAGGCACCAAAAAAGATATCCCACATCCAAAGACAAAGGAGAAGCCACAATGAGACGGTAGGAGGGGCGCAATCACAGTAAAATCAAATCCCATAACTGCTGGATGGGTGACTCAATAACTGGAGAACACTTATACCACAGAAATCCACCCACTGGAGTGAAGGTTCAGAGCCCCACGTCAGGCTTCCCAACCTGGGGGTCTGGCAACGGGAGGAGGAATTCCTAGAGAATCAGACATTGAAGTCTAGTGGGATTTGATTGCAGACTTTGACAGGACTGAGGGAAACAGAGACTCCACTCTTGGAGGGTACACACAAAGTAGTATGTGGATCGGGACCCAGGGGAAGGAGCAATGACCCCAGGGGAGACTGAACCAGACCTACCTGCTAGTGTTGGAGAGTCTCCTGCAGAGGCAGGGGGTGGCTGTGGCTCATCGTGGGGACAAGGACACTGGAAGCAGAAGTTCTGGGAAGTACTCCTTGGCATGAGCAATCGCAGAGTCTGCCATTAGCCCCACCAAAGAGCCCAGGTAGGCTCCAGTGTTGGGTTGGCTCAAGCCAAACAACCAACAGGGAGGGAACCCAGCCCTACCCATCAGCAGTCAAGCAGAATAAAATTTTACTGAGCTCTGCCCACCAGAGAAACAGTCAGCTCTACCCACCACCAATCCTCCCAGCAGGAAACTTGCACAAGCCTCTTAGATAGCCTCATCCACCAGAGGGCAGACAGCAGAAGCAAGAAGAACTACAATCCTGCAGTCTGTGGAACAAAAACCACATTCACAGAAAGATAGACAAGATGAAAAGGCAGAGGGCTATGTACCAGATGAAGGAAAAAGATAAACCCCAGAAAAACAACTAAATGAAGTGGAGATAGGCAACCTTTCAGAAAAAGAATTCAGAATAATGATAGTGAAGATGATCCAGGACCTTAGAAAAAGAATGGAGGCAAAGATCGAGAAGAGGCAAGAAATGTTTAACAAAGACCTAGAAGAATTAAAGAACAAACAAACACAGATGAACAGTACAATAACTGAAATGAAAACTACACTAGAAGGAATCAATATAGAATAACTGAGGCAGAAGAACAGATAAGTGACCTGGAAGACAGAATGGTGGAATTCACTGCTGAGGAACAGAATAAAGAAAAAAGAGGGCTTCCCTCGTGACACAGTGGTTAAAAGTCCGCCTGTCAATGCAGGGCACACGGGTTCGAGCCCTGGTCCGGGAAGATCCCACATACCATGGAGCAACTAAGCCTGTGTGCCACAACTACTGAGACTGTGCTCTAAAGCTTGCGAGTCACAACTACTGAGCCTAAGTGCTGCAGCTACTGAAGCCCACACGCCTAGAGCCCATGCTCCACAACAAGAGAAGCCATTGCAATGAGAAGCCCGTGCACCGCAACGAAGAGTGGCCCCCGCTCACTGCAACTGGAGAAAGCCTGCGCGCAGCAACGAAGACCCAACACAGCCACAAATAAAAATAAAATAAATTAATTAAAAAAAAAAGCTCCCCCACTGTTCAATTTAAAAACTAAATAAAAAGAATAAAGAAAACAGAATGAAAAGAAATGAAGACAGCCTAAGAGACCTCTGGGACAACATTAAACGCAACAACGTTCGCATTACAGGGGTCCCAGAAGGAGAAGAGAGAGAGAAAGGACCAGAGAAAATATTTGAAGAGATCATAGTCGAAAATGTCCCTAACATGGTAAAGGAAATAGCCACCCAAGTCCAGGAAGCACAGCGAGTCCCATTCAGGATAAACCCAAGGAGAAACATGCTGAGACACATAGTAATCAAATTGGCAAAAATTAAAGACAAAGAAAAATTATTGAAAGCAGCAAGGGAAAAATGACAAATAATATACAAGGGAACTCCCATAAGGTTAAGAGCTGATTTCTCAGCAGAAACTCTACAAGCCAGAAGGGAGTGGCATGATATACTTAAAGTGATGAAAGGGAAGACCCTACAACCAAGATTACTCTACCCAGCAAGGATCTTATTCAGATTCAATGGAGAAATCAAAAGCTTTACATCCAAGCAAAAGCTAAGAGAATTCAGCACCACCAAACCTGCTCTACAACAAACGCTAAAGGAACTTCTCTACGTGGGAAACACAAGAGAAGAAAAGGACCTACAAAAACAAACCAATAACGATTAAGAAAATGGTCATAGGAACATACATATAAATAATTACCTTAAACGTGAAAGGATTAAATGCTCCAACCAAAAGACACAGGCTTGCTGAATGCATACAAAAACAATACCCATATATATGCTGTCTACAAGAGACCCACTTCAGACCTAGGGACACATACAGGCCGAAAGTGAGGGGATGGAAAAAGATATTCCATGCAAATGGAAATCAAAAGAAAGCTGGAGGAGCAATATTCATATCAGATAAAATAGACTTTAAAATAAAGAATGTTACAAGAGACAAGGAAGGATACTACATAATGATCAAAGGATCAATCGAAGAAGAAGATATAACAATTATAAATATATATGCACCCAACATAGGAGCACCTCAATACATAAGGCAACTGCTTACAGCTATAAAAGAGGAAATCAATAGTAACACAACAATAGCGGGGGACTTTAACACCTCACTTACACCAATGGACAGATCATCCAAAATGAAAATAAATAAGGAAACAGAAGCTTTAAATGACACAATAGACCAGATAGATTTAATTGATATTTATAGGACATTCCATCCAAAAACAGCAGATTACACTTTCTCCTCAAGTGGGCTCAGAACATTCTCCAGGATACATCACATCTTGGGTCACAAATCAAGCCTCAGTAAATTTAAGAAATTGAAATCATATCAAGCATCTTTTCTGACCACAACGCTATGAGATTAGAAATCAGTTACAGGGAAAAAAACGTAAAAAACACAAACACATGGAGGCTCAACAATACGTTACTAAATAACCAAGAGATCACTGAAGAAATCAAAGGGGCAATCAAAAAATACCTAGAGACAAATGACAATGAAAACACGACGATCCAAAACCTATGGGATGCAGCAAAAGCAGTTCTAGAGGGAAGTCTATACCTATACAAGCATAGCTCAAGAAACAAGAAAAACCTCAAATAAACAATCTAACCTTACACCTAAAGGAACTAGAGAAAGAAGAACAAACAAAATCCAAAGTTAGCAGAAGGAAAGAAATCATAAAGATCAGAGCAGAAATAAATGAAATAGAAACAAAGAAAACAATAGCAAAGATCAATAAATCTAAAAGCTGGCTCTTCGAGAAGATTAAAAAATTAATAAACCATTAGCCAGACTCATCAAGAAAAAGAGGAAGAGTTCTCAAATCAATCAAATTAGAAATGAAAAAGGAGAAGTTACAACAGACACTGCAGAAATACAAAGCATCCTAAGAGACTACTACAAGCAACTCTATGCCAATAAAATGGACAACCTGGAAGAAATGGACAAATTCTTAGAAAGGTATAACCTTCCAAGACTGAACCAGGAAGAAATAGAAAATATGAACAGACCAATCACAAGTAATGAAATTGAAACTGTGATTAAAAATCTTCCAGCAAACTAAAGTCCAGGACCAGACGGCTTCACAGGTGAATTCTATCGAACATTTAGAGAAGAGCTAACACCTATCCTTCTCAAAATCTTCCAAAACATAGCAGGGGGAGGAACACTCCCAAACGCATTCTATGAGGCCACCATCACCCTGATACCAAAACCAGACAAATATGTCACAAAGAAAGAAAACTACACGCCAATATCACTGATGAATATAGATGCAAAAATCCTCAACAAAATACTGGCAAACAGAATCCAACAACACATTAAAAGGATCATACACCATGATCAAGTAGGATTTATCCCAGGGATGCAAGGATTCTTCAATATATGCAAATCAATCAATGTGATATACCATATTAATAAACTGAGGAATAAAAACCATATGATCATCTCAATAGATGCAGAAAAAAGCTTTTCACAAAATTCAACAGTGATTTATGATAAAACCTCTCCAGAAAATGTGCATAGAGGGAACCTCCCTCAACATAATAAAGGCCATATACGACAAACCCACAACAAACATCATTCTCAATGGTGAAAAACTGAAAGCATTTCCTCTAAGATCAGGAACAAGACAAGGATGTTCACTCTCACCACTATTATTCAACATAGCTTTGGAAGTCCTAGGCATGGCAATCAGAGAAGAAAAAGAAGTAAAAGGAATACAAATTGGAAAAGAAGAAGTAAAACTATCACTGTTTGCAGATGACATGATACTATACATAGAGAATCCTAAAGATGCCACCAGAAAACTACTAGAGCTAATCAATGAATTTGGTAACGTTGCAGGATACAAAATTAATATGCAGAAATCTCTTGCATTCCTACACACTAATGATGAAAAATCTGAAAGAGAAATTAAGGAAACACTCCCATTTACCACTGCAACAAAAAGAATGAAATACCTAGGAATAAACCTACCTAGGGAGACAAAAGACCTGTATGCAGAAAACTAAAGATGATACCAACAGATGGAGAGATATACCATGTTCTTGGATTGGACGAATCAATATTGGGAAAATGACTATACTATCCAAAGCAATCTACAGATTCAGTGCAATCCCTATCAAATTACCAATGGCATTTTTTACAGAACTAGAACAAAAAAATCTTAAAATTTGTATGGAGACACAAAAGACCCTGAAAAGCAGTCTTGAGGGGAAAAAATGGAGCTGGAGGAATCAGACTACCTGACTTCAGACTATACCACAAAGCTACAGTAATCAAGATAATATGGTACTGGCACAAAAACAAAAAACGTAGATCAATGGAACAAGATAGAAAGACAAGAGATAAACCCATGCACCTATGGTCAACTAATCTATGACAAAGGAGGCAACGATATACAATGGAGAAAAGAGAGTCCCTTCAATAAGTGGTGCTGGGAAAACTGGACAGCTACATGTAAAAGAATGAAATTAGAACACTCCCTAACACCATACACAAAAATAAACTCAAGATGGATTAGAGACCTAAATGTAAGACCGGACACTATAAAACTCTTAGAGGAAAACATAGGAAGAACACTTTTTGACATAAATCACAGAAAGATCTTTTTTGATCCACCTCCTAGAGTAATGGAAATAAAAACGAAAATAAACAAATGGGACCTAAGGAAACTTAAAAGCTTTTGCACAGCAAAGGAAACCATAAACAAGACGAAAAGACAACTCTCAGAATGAGAGAAAACATTTGGAAACGAATCAACGGACAAAGGATTAATCTCCAAAATATATAAACAAGAAGAAGAACAAAATATATAAACTCATGAAGCTCAATATTAAAAAACCAAACAACCCAATCCAAAAATGGGCAGAAGACCTAAATAGACATTTCTCCAAAGAAGACATACAGATGGCCAAGAAGCATATGAAAAGCTGCTCAACATCACTAATTATTAGAGAAATGCAAATCAAAACTGCAATGAGGTATCACCTCACACCGGTTAGAATGGGCATCATCAGAAAATCTACAAACAACAAATGCTGGAGAGGGTGTGGAGAAAAGGGAACCCTCTTGCACTGTTGGTGGGAATGTAAATTGATGCAGCCACTATGGAGAACAGTATGGAGGTTCCTTAGAAAATTAAAAATAGAATTACCATATGACCCAGCAATCCCACTACTGGGCATACACCCAGAGAAAACCATAATTCAAAAGACACATGAACCCCAATGTTCATTGCAGCACTATTTACAATAGCCAGGTCATGGAAGCAACCTAAATGCCCATCGACAGACGAATGGATAAAGAAGATGTGGTACCTATATATACAATGGAATATTACTCAGCCATAAAAAGGAACGAAATTGGGTCATTTGTTGAGACGTGGATGGATCTGAAGACTGTCATACAGAGTGAAGTAAGTCAGAAAGAGAAAAACAAATATCGTATATTAACGCATATATGTGGAACCTAGAAAAATGGTACAGATGAACTGGTTTGCAGGGCAGAAACTGAGACACAGATGTAGAGAACAAACGTATGGACACCAAGGGGGGAAAGCGGCGGGGGGTTGAGGTGGTGGTGTGATGAATTGGGCGACTGGGATTGACATGTATACACTGATGTGTATAAAATGGATGACTAATAAGAACCTTCTGTATAGAAAAAATAAACAAAATAAAATTAAAAAATTAAAAAAAATCTCTGTAAAAACCTACATATTAATCAAAGAGATGCACTATATTTTAATTATCCATTTCTCCAAAGTTGACCATTCCATGTCAGTTCTAAATTTTCCACAGCTCTTAATAAATGTGCTGAACATATTTGTAAATAACTATTTTTCTCTTTTAAAAATATTTCCATTAAGATTTATTCCTCGAAAGAGTATTGTGCAGCCAAAAGAAATGAAAAAATTATTTCTATTTCTTCATAGTTATTTCTAAAACACTTTTATTAATTACTTTTAACTCTTACTTTATGTACACTATATTCTTTTCTGATCTGTTGGGGGATGCCCCCTCATAATAAGGAAATGCAGTGAGACTGCTGTACTTTGTTTCCACAGAAGTATAAAATTTTCATCTTAGATAACTAAAAATTAAAGCTCTTTATTCATTTATCTTTGAAAGGAAAGACATTTTTTGCAGAATACCTTGTATTGTATTTATGTCTTCTCTTTTGTTTGGGAAATTTATGTCACCAAATTTCTCATTCTACAAGTAATGCAGTAGCCTGTAACCAGGAATGATGGATGATGGATTCTATTGGAAGGTGGGAGAAGAAGCTATGAGAATGCATGTAGCAGAAACATAAAGGAGTGGGAAGCTCATTCCTATCATGGATAGATGAGCTGTGCTGTCTGGTAATGAAATGTCAGTTATTAAAGGGCTTTTAACAGGGACACTCTTCATGACTTTGTGTAAACAAACATACATTAACATACACAGCAAGTGTCCAATAAATACTTGTTGACTGAGTGAACTTGTATCAGGTACTTATCCTAAGTAATAGGTTTTATATGTGTTTGTGTTAGTCGGTGTATATATGTTTCTATGTAAAGTACATTACCTATATCTCTAACTTATTTAGTAAAGTATTTATTTTTTTCTCTGTATTATATTTTTTCTTTTAGAAATTTGAAAATAAGGACTTTCTTTGCTTAACAGATCCTCTTGTACTGAACACCTATGTAAGAGTTTTTCTGTTTTTTATCCAAGTGTACTTAAACTGTAAATTTATTGAAGAGGATATGTTAAATCGTATGTGGGACAGAATTTTGAAGAATAAAAAATATCAAATAATGAAAAAAAAAACCCAAAACATAAGGCAGATTACATTATTCCTGTGTTCAAAACCATGTAATTACCTTCACATCTCATTTAACATAAAGCCAAAGTCTTTACCATAGCCTGTGTGACTCTGTATTGTCTCCTTCTCTCATCCTTCCTCTGATATCACCTTCTACCACTCCACTTGTCTCCCATTAATTTCATTCCAGCAAATCTGGCTTCCTATCTGTCCTTCATACCCATCATACCAAGTATGGTCCTACTTGAGGGCTTTTGTCCTTTCTGCCTACATGGTTCTTTCTTCAGATATTATCATGGCTTTTGCTTTCCCTTCCTTCCAGTCTCTGCTCATATGTGATCCCTTCCCTGACAACCCTATTTAAAATAGAACACATATACACACATCCCCACAAACACATACTTAGCACTATCATCTCTCATTTCATTTATTTTTCTTCATAGCACTGATCCTCAGTTGCCAAATTCTTTATTTTCTTGTTTGTTTATTTTTCATATTGCCCCACTAAAACATAAGATTCATGAGGGCAGGAATTTCATTTGCTTTAACTGCTTTACCACTAGTGCCTAGAACAGTGTTTAGAACACAGTGAGCACTCAATAAATATTTTCTAAGTGAGTAAATCAATGAACCTTCCAATTAGATTTTCTCTAAGCTCCTCCTTTATAGGCATTGTGGAGTTGCTTCTGCTATTTGATAATGATACCACAAAAATGGTCAACATTTAACATTACAGAATGAGATAATAATGATAATGACAATGATGATGAAGAGGAAGAGGAAGATTAAGTTAAATACAGGAAAAGGGCCATTGAGGAAGTAAAAGAGGCTGTCTTCCCAGGAAAGTTCTTACCTATGGGACTGAATGATTGAATGATTGAGGATGGAAGAAGATAACCTGCAGACAACCATGGTGGGATTTAGCCAGTCTTTCAGCTAAGACAGTCACTTGCAAATCCAAAGCCAATAAAAATCAGATACTGTGATTGCCTGAATATATTCCCCCGGGTTCTGCTTCTGACTGTGAGCTCTGGCTTTGGTGACAACTCCAATTTATACACTTTGGTAGGCTAAATAATGCCCCCCCCCAAAAAAAAAGAGTGCCCACAGCCTACATAATCTCCAGAACCTGTAACTGTGACAGCTAATTTTCAAAAGTGACTTGCAGATGTGATTGAGTACATTAAGGCTCTTGAGATGGGGAGTTTATCTTGGGTTATTTGGATGGGCTCAAATATAACAACATGAGTTTTGTAAGAAAGAGGCTGGAGGGTCAGAGCTAGAAAAAGATTTGAAGCTGCTATTCTTCTGGCTTGGAAGATGAAGAAGGGGGGCATGAGCTAAAGAATGAAGGCAGCCTCTAAAAATTGGAAAAGGGAAGGGAATGGAGTCTCCTCTAGATCCTCTGGAAGGAGCATGCCTCCCTGCCAACACCTGATTTCTACCCAGAGAAAGTCATTTTGGACTTATGACCTCCAGAAATGTAAGCTAATAAATTTATGTTGTTTAAGCCATCGAGTCTGTGGTAATTTCTTTCAGCAGCAGTAGGAAAATGATATATACACACACTTTAGACCACTTTGTTTACCCCATCCTTGCTCTCCCAGCTCATTTTTATTTCCTGGTTATTCCAGGAAACCATTCCACTAACTCCCATGATAGCTATAATTTGCTCCCATAATTTACCCTGCTTTCTAAGAAAATGCCTTACTTTTATCCATTTTCAATTTTACTTCATGTACTTTTCTTCCACTTTCCTCTGGCTGGAAAACCAAATTTACATTCTTTGGAGAGGTAAGTTCCTTGGACAACTTGATTCTTTAGTGAATACCTTACCTTTAATTTTTATACTTCAAAAAGCTGATTATTCTCCAAATTATATCAATTAGAAAGGTAATACACATTTCTGAATGAGAATTTGACTACTTAATTCAGTGTTTGAAATTACTAAGTAAGTACTAATTGGAAATTACTAAATTAATTATTTGCTATTTCTATACTTTATATGTATTTATAGATCATTTCAATGTTTTTCAAATATTTAATAGTTAGGAACATGTATATCAGAAATTAATATTTAAAGAGTGTAATTTTTTTACATTTGTTCATTGGTTGTAGGTTAAAGAAACTTTTTCTTTAATGCTACATTTTTATGTAAGATAAGTTTGTCAAGGAGCAAATAAATATATTTATTGTATCATTTATGCTTTATGCAATCTTATGTATACAAATATATTTTTATACATTTTAGAAGAAATAGCTCTACCACTTAGGATGTTGACTCACAAAATGATTATTTCTCTGCAGTAAAATAATGTACTTTTCAACATTTCAAATAGCAAATAAACCCTACTAAAGTTTTAAAACTCTGAATTTTTTTTATAGAGAGACCTAGTTATTGCTTCCTTTATATATTCATTTTCTAAACAACATATTTCTACTCTTGCAAATATTTATTCTTTAGAAACATAAAAGTCACTACTCTCAGAAATGAATTTTAAGGTAGCAATTACCTCAATCATTACTCTCAATTACTTTGGAAATTTAATGCTGTATTCTTGTTTTTATTATTACCTCAGTATATTTCTCTACATTTTTAATTTGTTTAGCTACTGGAGCTATCAAATGCTTTTAATTTAGCAGACTCAATTATACTGTTCAGTAGAATTCTCACTTTGAGAACACTTTTGATCTACAGATAATCCTTTAAAAGTATTTATAATAAACAATTCCAGAGTTTGAGTTGTTTTACTGATGCCTTATAAAGAACCAAAAAAAGAGAGTTAAATCAAGCAATAAAGTACTAGCCAACTGTTGGAGATGTAGAATTTCACCACTTGAGGAGGGTTATCTTCATAACTCAGGCAGTAAAATTGTCCCTTTTTACTTGATAGCCATTATTTCTTTTATATATAAACTTACATATAAATCTTTTATATATATATATAAGCCATGGTTCACTAGTAAGACATTTAATTTTGTTTAAACTAAGACTAAACTTTTTGATCCCCATCTGATGTACACTGGAGTGGTTTTGCCTGCAGCATTAAGAGACCCTATAATCCTGGTGCCCCAAATAAAATATTCATCTTTTGATCCGTGGCAGAATAATTAGGAGAGGCTATGGCAGCTTGCTGGATAAGTATTTACTTTTAATTTACTTCTGATTTGCAGAACAGTTAATCACTGTACATAGCAAGGTCATCTTTGTTAATTAGACTGCATACATATGTGACGATATCCCCATAGAAGATTTCCAGGTAATGCTTTCCCATGCAACTCAATTAGTTTTTAGTGATGGCAGTTAACACTTTACCCAGTTATTGCACCACTTGAGGAAGGTTATCTTCATAACTCAGTCAGTAAAACTGTCCCTTTTCACTTGGTTAGCATTATTTCTTTTATACATATATTTGTTTATATATATTATATATATTATTTCTTTTATACACATATGTTTATAAATTCTGTGATGCACATCAGAGGACATTTACAAAGACTAATGAAGAGGTAGGTATTTTAAGAAACCAACCTGAAGCAACACTATTTAGTACTTAAAAGACATTTTTCATTTTCAAATTACTTTCACATGAATACTAATTAATCCTAACATTACCATGAAAAGGGTAAATAAAATTATGATTCATATTCTGGATATAATATAAATGATGTAAAAAGACTAAGTCCTTTACATTTTTCTATCTCTCACTCTCCCTATTTATCATATATCTATTTAAAAATCAGTTCCTCTTTAAATAAACACATGAACAACCAAACAACAACAGAACCCTCTGAACACAAGATTTCATCTATTTGAAAGATCACCTATGGGAGATTGATTCACTTTTTCTCCATGAAACCCTTAATTCTGTTTGTTCTACCTCTTGCCCATTCCAACCAATTATTCCTTTTAAATTAGTACCCCAGAGCTTAACAAAGCCATAGTTCACAGTGCCTTTGTTTATGAACACACCAAGGACACTAGAGTTAAAGTGATTTAGTTAAAGGTGTAGAATCAGCAACAGAGTCCAGATGCATGCAAATCTCTATACTGTCTGTCTTCTACCATAAAACTGGCTGTCACATATCAAGGCGGGATTTTTACTATTTTTTATTTCCTCTAATTTTTCCTCTTGCTCCCCCAATTAATACCTCACTATGCCATTTTCTACTTCTGTGATACAAAGAAAATCAAGAACACACTGACCTATGAGTAGCTAGGCGTTAGGGAAGGGAGAGATGTTCTCCAGCAGGGTCAGTCCTTCCAGGCTGAGCATTATGGACAAGCACGTGCCAGAGCAAGGAATAAAGGAGCAGCCCTGAAGTCTCGAGCATTTACTATTAAACTGAAAGAACACTCTTAAAGTGGAAACTTGGAGGGTATTAATTTTCATAAGGAAGGTCCACACACCTTGTGTGGAGGATGAATAATGTGGCACTTCTTCTAAGTCAAGCAATTGAAATGTTATTTTATAACTTTACATGGCTTCATAACTTTAGGCAATGGAAAGTAAGAACCATAATAATGAATTGGAAAAAAGTATAGACATAGGTGTGCTAATGAATACAACTTTAATTGCTAAAATCTTTCAGGCAAAAAATGATTTCAGGGAAGAGCATCCACTTATAATGACTAATACATCAATTTAACAACATTAATACAGCCAAAATATGACAACTTAATACTGATTATGTTCTGAACATTTTGATAACTATGCTTTCTAGTCTCTGCATGGAGCCTAATTGAAAAATGATTATCTTATTTTCAAGGCTTATCATTAACTAGAGAAAAAAGGACAGTGTGGTATTTTTCTTTCATCCATAATGAACCAATATTCCAAGTCACAAATTTATCTAAGTGATTGAAGTGATCAAGTTCAAGGTGCAAACTAAATAAAAATTTCACAGAACACTACAGAACCTTTATTTCCCATTAATCTCTCTTTTCGCATTAATCATGTCTGAAAGTCTTTTCTACTGTAGAAAATAGAATAGCAATATGAATTTTATTAAAAATAGTTTTATTTCTTCATTATTTTTAATAAAAGAAACAACCAGCCTGCCAGGTTGAAGCACTGATGAACAATGCAATAGCATATGCTTTATACAGACTGCTTTCTTTTACTTTGACATACGTACACATAGCAAAGGAAAAAGCAAGATTTATAATTGCCTATCTCACTTATTTTCAAGGACTGAGCAAGGGGTTAACATGTTTTGTCCTAGTATTCACTTTCATATGAAGGATACTTTGGTTTGTGCCAGAATTCTAATCTGTGCTGTGATATAACAAATGAACTTCCAAATCTTAATGTAATGTTCAACATTGCAAGTTTTAATCTGGCTTGTTTAATGTGGTCCAGGACAGTCTCCATTCTTGTGATGGGTACACCAACTAAAATATATGGCCATTAAGTTCACTGCAGCAGGAGAAGAGAGATGCAGGAAGAGACCAGCTCATCACTTCCTCAGTCATATTGTCTCAAACTAGTCATGTGGCCCCTACGCAACTACAAAGAAGGCTGCAAAACAGAGAAACACATGACACTCACTGAGCTTTACTTAGACCTCTGCCACAATTGAGATTTCATTATTTCCAAGAAATTGAACCCGAACCAAGCAAAATGATGGTTTGAGTCCAGGTAGTTTTAATTTCAGGGGGACTAGGCTTTATTCATTAGCACAAAACCAGTAATATGTCTGCTAAATCTATAAAAGACTAGGAAAAAGCAACTCTCACGAGACGGAAAGTTCATTTTGAACAGAAGTAGAAAATATCTGGAAACCTGCTTACTCTCTCTTACTCTTGCAATTAAAGTTCTGTGTTATTTTGCATTCTCCAATGCTTAACTGATCTTCTGTAAGCTTGGCTAGAAGGGTTGAAAGAGGAAGGTCAATAGACTTGGACAAAATTTTACAGCTTGTTAATATTTCACGTGGTTGTTACTGAAAGTATTATTTTTTTAATTCATTTTTTTATACAGCAGGTTCTTATCAGTTATCTATTTTTACATACTTCTGTATATATGTCAATCCCAATCTCCCAATTCATCCCACCACCATCACCCCCCCCCCCCGCCCCTGCTTTCCCCCTTTGGTGTCCATACATTTGTTCTCTACATCTAAGTCTCTATTTCTGCCTTGCAAACTGTTCATTTGTACCATTTTTGCAGATTCCACACATATACGTTAATATATGGTATTTGTTTTCCTCTTCCTGACTTACTTCACTCTGTATGACAGTCTCTAGGTCCATCCATGTCTCTACAAATGACCCAACTGCGTTCCTTTTTATAGCTGAGTAATATTCCGTTGTATATATGTACCACATCTTCTTTATCCATTCGTCTGTCGATGGGCATTTAGGTTGTTTCCATGACCTGGCTATTGTAAATAGTGCTGCAATGAACATTGGGGTGCATGTTTCTTTTGGAATTATCTGGGTATATGCTCAGTAGTGGGATTGCAGGGTTGTACGGTAGTTCTATTTTTAATTTTTTAAGGAACCTCCATATTGTTCTCCATAGTGGCTGTATCAATTTACATTCCCACCAACAGGCAAGAGGGTTCCCTTTTCTCCACACGTTCTCCAGCATTTGTTGTTTGTAGATTTTCTGATGATGCCCATTCTAACTGGTGTGAGGTGATACCTCATTGTAGTTTTGATTTGCATTTCTCTGATAATTAGTGATGTTGAGCAGCTTTCCATGTGTCTCTTGGCCATCTGTATGTCTTCTTTGGAGAAATGTCTATTTAGATCTGCTGCCCATTTTTTAATTGGACTGTTTCTTTTTTTAATATTGAGCTGCATGAGCTGCTCATATATTTTGGAGATTAATCCTTTGTCCGTTGATTCATTTGCAAATATTTTCTCGCATTCTGAGGGTTGTCTTTTCGTCTAGTTTATAGTTTCCTTTGTTGTGAAAAAGCTTTTAAGTTTCATTAGGTCCCATTTGTTTGTTTTTGTTTTTATTTCCATTACTCTAGGAGGTGGGTCGAAAAAGATCTTGTTGTCATTTATGTCAAAGAGTGTTCTTCCTATGTTTTCCTCAAAGAATTTTATAGTGTCTGGTCTTACATTTAGGTCTTTAATCCATTTTGAGTTTATTTTTGTGTATCGTGTTAGGGAGTGTTCTAATTTCATTCTTTTACACGTAGCTGTCCAGTTTTCCCAGCACCACTTATTGAAGAGACTGCCTTTTCTCCATTATACATCCTTGCCCTCTTTGTCATAGATTAGTTGACCATAGGCGCATGGGTTTATCTCTGGGCTTTCTATCCTGTTCTATTGATCTATATTTCTGTTTTTGTGCCAGTACCATATTGTCTTGATTACTGTAGCTTTGTAGTATAGTCTGAAGTCAGGGAGTCTGCTTCCTCCAGCTCTGTTTTTTTCCCTCAAGATTGCTTTGGCTATTCGGGGTCTTTTGTGTCTCCATACAAATTTTAAGATTTTTTGTTCTAGTTCTGTAAAAATGCCATTGGTAATTTGATAGGGATTGCACTGAATCTGTAGATTGCTTTGGGTAGTATAGTCATTTTCCCAATATTGATTCTTCCAATCCAAGAACATGGTATATCTCGCCATCTGTTTGTGTTATCTTTGATTTTTTTCATCAGTGTCTTATAGAGTCTTACCTTTTAATTACTCTGTGTGAGAAACCCTACTGATTTGCCTATATTTTTAAACAGTGCTGTAAAGATCACAGTGTGCACTGATTTAACCTCCCTTTAGCTAGATCTATTTGGGTGTTTCCCAAGGCCATTCACTTGCAGAAGTGACACATTAAAGTTCAACATTAGAAGACACTATATTTCATGTTAAACATCTTATAAAGATTATAGTCACATTTTCATGACAACACACCTAATGCTTCAGAAGCCTTTATGTCACATCTCAACTCATTACACATTCCAAAGGAGGAAAGTGATTTTAAAAGCTTTGTATTTCTCATTATGTTTATTTTTCCATCCACTTACTAGGACTGGATCATATTTCAGAGTTTCATGAATAGTGAAGGCAGATTTCAAGGAACATCAGATTTATGATGGCATCCTTAACTTGACATTCATAGAAAAATCTGAAATTCTACACATGGCTTTTTTTATCCAGAATTGCACTTAATTTAAACCCAGCTCTTTATTTTTCCCTGAAGTGTCTGCTGTATTTGATATATCTTCAGTTTCCATAAGCTGTTTACACCTGCTCAATATTGAGGACATTACATACCCAGAATATTTTAAGCCAATTTGATGACCTGATTTGAATTATGATAAAATAAAGAACAGGAAGCCAGCGGAATTTGAAAATGATGGCATTTTAGATCAGAAAGAACCATTAGAATTCACTTTATATCCTTACCTCTCTCTCCTTAGTCCCAAAGGTAAAGCCTATGCCAAGGTTCTAGAGTTAGTTAGTGGCATAGCCAGTCCAGAACCAATGGTTCTCAATTCTTAGATGAATGCTCTTTCCATAGTGCCATGTTGCCAAATAGGTAAAGCAAAGGGTTATTTCTACTCATTATGCTCTAACAAGGCTAAACTGCAATGTGCAAATAACTGACTAGTACACTAAACATAAGGATATCAGTAACCACAATTAGTATTCCTTTTTTCATTGTTCTTTTGGTCAGGTGTATTTGGATTAATATTGAGTGCTCTACTACAAATCTACAGCCTTAAAGTCCTGTAATAACGCTAGTGTCCACTGCCTATAGTTTTCCTTCAGCTACTACAATTATCCAACAGCCTATGTACTCATCAGCTGACTTTGGAAACTTGGGTAGGTCTGAACCTGCTAGAGTCCTAATTCTTTCTGTTCAAAAAGTGAAGAGGCATACAATGAGGTGTGTTGACCAAATTATATCCAACTAGGCTACACCCTTTAAGTCTGCAGGGAGCAGATTCTGGGCTCCCTGGAAGGTGAGCTATTTTCAATTTAAAGTGATGACTTGCTCTTCTGAAGGTGGAAAAATGGCTTCACACACCCATCTCCAATTCTTCCTTGGGCAGCTGCTGGAACCAGTGAAGCCCAGGAGTATACATACTCTCGGCTGTGGTCCACAAACCCAGATTTCCTATGGAGAGCCTTCCTCTTATGAAGAGGAAAGAGAGATACAAACCAAAAGGGAAAAAACCAAGAAGATTGGGTCACAACCACAAAAAAAGCTGATCAAGTCAGGGCAAAGGGAATTTTATGTGGTTTAGAAGATCAGTAATATTGTTCACTGTTGGTGTTTATTGCTTTTCTTTTGTGCCAGATATGTTCCTTTATTCTAAAGCTAGTGCCCTGTGGTGTCAAATGGATAAATCAATACCGTTCCTTCTAATGTTCCCTGACTTTCCATTTTAAGAAACATTTTGAAGCCATTTCTCTCCTATAATGTATTCTGTCAACCAAACCAATGAATGTTACTATGTGACCAGGAAAGATGCATTTGATTTGTTCAATGAAAGAAAGAAAAAATCTACGGTATTTTCACATATATGACATGAAACTAGATCTTACTATTCTCAGGGATAAGAGGGAGAGGGCAAACCTAATACAGCTTTCTATAAACCAACAACACATTTCTAATAAATATACCAGGTGGGCATACATATGAATGACTAGAACCTTTTCTAATATTTGATAGTGCTCAGAAGCTTTTGAATTTTTCCTTTTGGCCTAGCTTCCCAGGGGGCAGTTTATAAATCTCTCAAGAAATTTAGTTTCATTTGCTTATAGATTTCCTTCTCCTTTGGCTCACAGTGCTAATAACCATATTTATTCTCTAATAACCCTTATTCTCAACACTTAGCACAAAATATAATTAGGCTTTTTAAAAAAATCCAAATCATTTTCAAAGAACAAAAATCTGGAACTTGATTCTGAAATAATTGTGAAAGAACACAATTCATACTCTAAAAGCAACTTCAAAAAAGAGCCTCTAAATTGATGATTCTTGTTTGAAGCAATAAGGTTAAAGGTGAAACAGATGTGTAATATACAGCTGTTGCAATATATTGTTTTAAAATACAGTTGGATCCTATATCTCTAGTCCTATGCCTGCATGTCTACCTACAGTTCAACCTACCACCCCAGCACAGAGGCCTATATTGCTTAAAGATATTCTGGGTACTTAATCATGTTCTTGATCACCTTCAACTCAGAGAATTTCATTGTTAGAAGATGATTTTAGTTTTTTGGTATTCCACAGATTGATTCCACTCTCACTTCTTACCATATGCTTAAAACCTTCATGATGAAAATTATGAGTAATTAGATTCATTCATGCCCACCAAAACTATTGCCTTGTTGAATAATAAGCATATTTTGGCAAACTTTAAAAGTACTGATTTTTGCTTAAGTATTAAAATTATTTTTCCCCATGAAATATACTAGAAAGCTCTGCCCTAATGCCAGACTTTATAATAGATATGTGGTCACCAGCTTCTCTCCAATAGTTCTCTCTGACCATAGTCTTACATGGGATTATATAATTAGGGCAAAGGGATGTTGACTCTGCATGGCTGTAACTTTCAGTGGGTTGGTAACTGCTCTTTTTAAAAGAAAACAGTCCCTATAACATTTTAAGTCTGCTTCTATTTGCTTTTCCATGAAAGATAATCTAGTATAACAGAGAATTTTTAAAAATACATTAGAAGCCTTACAATTTTATTCTTGAGAATGCTTCTTTTTAACATGGTTTAGTTATACTAACTTAAAGTGCTTAAATATGTAGAAACATCATTGTGAGTTACACCTCAATCAGCTCTTCCATAAAAATAATTTCTTTCATAGTTTAAATCTATGTTTTTCATTTTATTTGCTTTTTATAGAAGAATTTAGGCCTTTAGTTTTATTGATTTTTGTCTTTTACTTGGCATATACACACTGGTATTTCTTTTGGCTTCAAATAAATTTAAAATATTTCCCAATAAAACAATCTCACCAAATGACAAAGTATGTTTTTGGGAGACAAGTTTAATTTTAACTACCTTCCATTTCATTTTGAAACTTTTAAAACTGGTCATTGAAGTCCTCCCTCATGTTACCTGGCATAAGGGAAAAACTATCTATGGTTTCTGTATGTGCTCATACTTGCCTCAAAAATTAATTTGTATCTGTAATAAGTATTAAGGACAGAAAAAAAACAGAATTTCGTCAATAAATGGAAGCAATTATTTTTTCTCATATTTAAAAAGCATAGTCAATTCAATCATGGTTACTTAGACTCATTAACTATATACAATCATTATGCTCAGTAGAATATTAAACTCCATGTTTACTCTTTAAACATTTGAAAATTAATCCAATATTTTTCTGTATTAATTTCACTAATTTCCCTCATATACTTCTGAGTCTGTATTACCCAAAGGACAATGCATCCTACCTTAACTTTGTATACTTAACACGCTATGAAACAATTTCACCTAATCTCTAATGGGTGCTGCTAACTTAGTGCTTCTGAAATTGTCTTTTGTATACTATCAAGATAATAGAAATCCCATTTGATGGATGTTCTAAACTCTTTTGAGTTCTTTATCTATATACATGTTTCTTGGTTAGGCTTTATCACATTCCAGATTACAACAGTTTTGGCTCATCATTATTTATTCATTTCTCCTGAAGTTCCATTACCTAAAAATCCTATAGAGCCTGAAATCTAATTGTTGAAAGGTTCATTTTCAGTATTCATTATTTAAAAATTAAAAATTAACTTTCACTTTAGGACACCAGGATTCTCTTAAGAGCTTTATCCCGACCCCATCCCCCCATTAACTGTACAGTTAGCAAATAAAAGACACAAATATATTTAGGTACAAAGTTAGGTCTTTAATAGATATGAATCACGTGACTGGCTTATATGCTACAGAAAATATAGAATCAGTTCCTAAGGATCTTTTCTACATAATTCAGTTTGAAAGAATGATGAAGTGATCTCATGAGGGCCTCATTGTGTGTGTGTGTGTGTGTGTGTGTGTATACACACTCATGCTCACTATATGCCCAACAGTCCTGTCTCTGTGACCAAGTCCTACCTTCCATGCTTAGAGACACAACTTAAAAAAATATGTTTTTGAAGAATTATGTTCTGAGATAAGGTTCTGGGAAGACAAAATGCAAAGGCTAGGTGTAGGCACCCCTTGTTTATGGGGCAGGGAACACACTGATGGGATTTTACATTATATGCAGTTAAGGCCCAGTAGAGACTTGGACTGACCACCTCCCTCCCGTGCTTAGCTCAGAAATCAGCCAGCAGCCAGGCCCAGATTTCCTTCAGAGGGAGTTATAGGACCTAAGTTGTTCACAATAAGATTTGGATGAGTACTGTGTGTGTGTGAGGGGATGGAGTCTCTGCAGCCCTCGTCCCAGAACTCCCTCTTACTCACTAGGCACCAAGGAAATCCAGCTGCTTTCTTTTTAGTAGTAGTTGGTGGTGGTGGAATAATGTGGTGGCAGTAAGCAGAATTACTCCGTTGGGTCTTGCCTTACTAAAAAAGTTAAACCACCCAAACATAGTTACAAGTTAACAACAATTTTGTTTCCATGACCTATTCCAGTTAGTAAAGTTAAACAAGAGGTATACATCTTAATGAATGCATATATAAAGGCAGAGACAAGCTCTTCAATAATACATTTTCCTATTATGGTGCTGGGTACTGAAAAGCAATGAGAATTATTTGACCCAAAGAATATGTAACAAATGTCACTCCATACTCAAAGCCAATAGATATACTGGATACACATGTAAATTTCTAAACAATAGCAGGATTTTTCACAATACTGACATATCTTTGCTGCACACTCTTTGAAAACGTCTGAACATTTCATTAAAAGATATACTGAGTAAAGCTGCTGGATTGTCCAGGTCCAGTTCGTCAGTAAAAAAGTGATTATAGATAATATAAATTAGAATCACATCTATCTTAGATGTTTTTTTCACTTTTATGCCAAGTTAAGAGCATTGTTAGTGAATGGTATCATTGGAATTGGCTATTAGGAGTGCTGGCTACAAATTCAAAGAATAATTGTTTGATCATAATATTCATATTCATTAAGTTTCTAATCATCTCCTTTATAGGAGCTATTCAAGGATTTCTAATTGAATTTATGACCTTGTACCAAAATCACATCACGAACCTCTTTATGTTTACTCATATAAGCCTAGTTATTTTACTTTTATATGTATTTTTCCATCATAGTATTTCTTGGGAACTCTGAAGAGAGATGAATTATTTAAGAAGTTAATTAACTAATGCAAAATTTACTCCTATTATCTTCATATTTAATTAAGACTTATTATTTACGTCATCACCTTAGCAAGGACAACAGGTATTCTCGAATGTCAGCCTCTTATCTATTTCCCTCAGCTTTTAAACGTAATAAAGTACCCGGATTCTTTATTCAGTACTTCAGATCTCCTTTCTTTCATGTCACAAAAGATAAATTCACACAGCTGCACCGACAACATCAGAGTTTTGAAAATGCGTCCACCCGTTTCCTTATAAATAGTTCAGTCACTTACTTTAATCCATCTTCCTCTGCCCATCACTCTAATGTCAAACTTACAAGCTTAAGAATGCACTTTCTCAACTTCTAGTTGTTGTTTTTTTTTTTTTAATATCTTTATTGGAGTATAATTGCTTTACAGTGTTGTGTTAGTTTCTGCTGTATAACAAAGTGAATCAGCTATATGCATATGTATATCCCCATATTCCCTCCCTCTTGCGTCTCCCTCCCACCCTCCCTATCCCACCCCTCTAGGTGGTCACAAAGCACGGAGCTGATCTCCCTGTGCCATGCAGCTGCTTCCCACTAGCTATCTATTTTACATTTGGTAGTGTGTATATGTCAATGCTACTCTCTTACTTCGTCCCAGCTTACCCTTCCCCCTCCCCGTGTCCTCAAGTCCATTCTCTACGTCTGCGTCTTTATTCCTGTCCTGCCCCTAGGTTCATCAGAACCATTTTCATTTTTAGATTCCATATATATGTGTTAGCATACGGTATTTGTTTTTCTCTTTCTGACTTACTTCACTCTGTATGACAGACTCTAGGTCCATCCACCTCACTACAAATAATTCAATTTCGTTTCTTTTTATGGCTGAGTAATATTCCATTGTATATATGTGCCACATCTTCTTCATCCATTCATCTGTCGATGGACACTTAGGTTGCTTCCATATCCTGGCTATTGTAAATAGAGCTGCAATGAACATTGTGGTATATGACTCTTTTTGAATTATGGTTTTCTCAGGGTATATGCCCAGTAGTGAGATTGCTGGGTCATATGGTGGTTCTATTTTTAGTTTTTTAAGGAACCTCCATACTGTTCAGAGTCCAAAAGTCTATTCACTTAACTAACACACACTCACAGAGGTAGCATTTGGACTGACAAGATGTCAATCAATAAGCATTCTCATCTAGGAATATCTGATAGTGGTGCCCTGGCATTTTTGTTTTGATGAACATTTAGTGCTAACAGTGGCAAGGGCCACCCCTCCTAAGACGTGTGTAGGTGAAAAGGGTTGGATGCTGAATTATCCATTTCACTTCTTTGTGTGTTTTCAGTATTTCGGTATAGTCATCTTTAATCCATACCTTTCACATAGTTCTGGTAGTTCAATCCCAGAAACTATATATATATACACATATACATACATATATATACATACATATATACACACATACATATATATACGTATGTATATGTATATATATACATGGTTTATTTGTTTCATTTATCTCAGCCAAGTTTTTCTTTCTTTAATATCAACCTTCTACTGCCCACATCTTTGAGTTTATTAAAGTTTAGAACAAAACTAAAACAAAAGGAACACACACAACACTCACAGATCAGTTTCCAGAGAGATTGGAAAGTTCTGGAGGTCATGGAATCTACCTTGAAGGAAATTGATTTTGATATCTATCTAGGATCTAGGACCTGGCTTGAAACGTCCTTGAATTGTCCTAAAGTAAATAGAAGGATTCTCAAATGAGCTGAAGCATGTACTAAAAAGTTGATTTGTGAATTTTATCATTTTACCAATTCCTCTCTTTTGAAGTAGCACCTGCTCATAATCAGGGATTGTTGTGAATTTCTATAGATTGTATATTAAGAAATTTGTGCCCAACACTCAACGTTATCACTTTCTCAGAGTTACAGAACATTTAACTTTACTTTCCAATGCATAATTTCCTTTCCACTTGTAAGACTCCCCTGCTGCAAACCAGTGATGAGACTGGGAGTTACTGTGTAGATTCCATCTATGAAATAGCTGTTTCAGCTAATGAATTGAATTTGCATTCTCTTGTCTCCCTGTGTGGAGTTCTACCCCAATTATGATTCATTCTGAAATCACCAACATCCTGGACTAGAATTAATATTTCTCCATACTAACTTGAGAAGTTAGGTTTTATAGCTTGAAAATCATAAGTCTCTTCTGGCTATGACATCATCCTAAACCACACAACTGCAGTTACAAGCTTTTGCATTTAAAACTTCCATATCTCAAATAAATTGTCTATTCCAGAAGTCCACCATTTAAAAAATCAGTGCAACTGAACTTTTCTTTTAAATTAAACAATGAATATACGGTGAACATTTATCTGTTACCATAGGAAAAAAAAAATTGTCTGTTACTCACATGGCACCGTGCGGAGGTAGAGGTTGTCACGAATGATTTGCTGAAGTTCGTGGTCCACAGAACCCTTCTGAAATCGTAAGTTGAGGTAGTGACGAAGATCCTTATCAACAATTCCTCCTAGAATAATACAGTTTCTTAATAAAGGATGTTGGAAAATATTTTAAGTATGTAATTCGATCTGTCATAAACATACTCATGAAGCCATTTAAAACATGCATTATTTCACATTGCTCTTTTGACCTTCTGAAACATTTACTGCCCATAATAATAAAAGATAACATTCACTAAGATAATAATTGTCCACCCAGTCAGTGCTCAGTGTTTTACACGCACTCTTTGTTTTTCATTTAGAATGAAGTCTTTATTACGGCAAAGGACACATGGTACTCTTGAGCTGAAGTCATACCAAAATGTCATAGTGTAGCTCATTGCATGGCTAAAAAGACTTGTTTTTTTTTAACTTCCCTCTCTCCCTTTCTCCCAGTCCTTCTGTCTTTGAATTTGACCACTCTAGGTATCTTATACAAGTGGAATTGTATAATATTTGCCCTTTGTGACTGGCTTATTTCACTTAGTATGTCTTCAAGGTTTGAAAAGGTTTTTCAGTTATTTAAAGTTACTCTGGATTTAGATAAGTAGGGTGATAAAGTTAAAAGAAAAAGAATTACACCAATATTAATGCTTTACTACCTCTATGAAATGAATCAAAATAATGTATCTGCCATATAAAATATGTGCAGATGTTTTTAACTACAGACAATGTTTGAAAGACTTTAGGTATTTTTCAATTTTATTATTATTATTATAGAAATAATAATAATAATAATTTTGAGTACATTTCTCATTATAATCTAATGAAAAACAAACTGGGCTACCGGTAAGAAAATCAATACTGTGAAATTATCAAAGATTATTTTCATATTTAAAGATAATTATGTTAAATTATGAAGATTTATCTAAGGCCCTTCATATTCTTATACGTGGAAGAATGAATTATAAATCAAAATACTTATAAAAATATAAATAAGAATTTCTAAAACCCTGATCTTTTCAAACATATTGGGGTAATTGAGCCAAGACAAAGAATTAAAGATAGAGGAAATAGGATGTCTGTAATAGTTACAAAAATCATATTCTCTTCAAATCCTTTTGAATCTCAAAATTATAATTCATTATCAATCTATTTGCACCACCATGACCACATAAAATAGCATTATGTGGGCGTGCATATATGCAACACAAACACCTTTTACACAAATAGTAAATATATTTGAAAACTATATATTGCTACATTTCTGAAGTTCCCATATTCATTGTTTCAGTTGCCTCTAATCTGCTGGCACAGCCTGAGCAAGATACCATACAAAATAATATTTTTAACTGAACTATCAAAATTCTTACTCTCCAAAGTTTCCCATATATTTTAGTCAATAGTATCAATTTACTTTTCCACCCAATATAATATGATAGCAGAAAACAAATGATAGGAGCTTGCACATGTTATTTTCCAAATTCAAAATCATTTTTTCAGTCAAAGAAGTGGAACACTCAGAAATGAAAGTCACTTGAAACCACCATCGCATATATCAACGATTACCTATTGTTTACATCTCCAAATGCCTTGCATTTCCATCGGTCTTAGACTTACTGACATCACACTGACAGTTAAAAATTAGAAATCCTGAAATTCTGAAGTTCTGTTTTCCTCCCTTGGTCTTTCCCAGTCAGAAAACATGCCTACCCTTGCTAATTCAATACAGCTGCGGAGCAATCAACATTCCTGACTGTTCTCAGCTGTCATTTCTGCCGAGTTCTGAGTCTACAGATCCTTCAGCAACTGTACTCTACCTCTCTTCTTTTTCTTTCCGTCTAATATGTGGGACATGCCAAGTGATGAGATGTTTTCTGGCAGCCCAAGAAAATGCTAACTATAGAACAACAGATGTAGTCTGTCCACTAAAGTAAGCTAGAATCACTCACCTAATATAACATGGATAAGCCCACATTTTGTAGTCCAAGATGATTCTTGCCCCTGAAAATACATTATCAATTTAAACCATTTCTTCTACTACAAAAATACATTAGCCCTCTCAAAAGTTTATTTACCTAAGAAAACAACAACAACAAAAAATGACTGTCTATTCATTCAATGACTGGATATATCTTTTTTGCCATGGAAAAACCTGCTGAAGCTTCTGAGAATTAATATAAACTTTCTTTTGTTAACTAAAATGAACTGCCACATTTGTTTTGGAAGGTCTTTCTTGGCCTCATATTTCACAAATACTTTATCATCCTTCACAATTTATCATAGCATTTTTCACGTAAGGCAATTTTATTTACCCACTATCCTTATTATGGAAAATTCTGCTGGTTGCCTATCCAATATTCTTTCCTCTATTTTTTTTTATTTAGAACCTTGATTTAGTTTCAGGCCCAAACATTCTCAGACCCAGAAAATGGATCACGGTTGTCTGAAACTGTCATACAGTCTAGTTCCCTCCCTCCCTAGCTGCCCTTGCAGCTTCCAGCAGCTATGTCCTGGCCATTGAGACCTAACACAGAGGAGGGTTTTCTTATTCATTGAACTAGAGTTTATATCTGATATTAAGACCCTTCTCATCCAGTCAATCTTGGCTAGACTGGGTATTCCTCTTTGGGACTTCCACGGCCCCTTTGCTCTCTGGTAGACTTGATATTCTGACCACAAACCACAAAGGGAGATGGACAAGGGAAAAATCCAACACGCTAAGGATATTGTAGTAAAGTTAGAAACAGACTGGGTTCTGGATGGCTTCACTGAGCAGTAAAAATAATATTGGTAACTACATACCTTAGGATATCTTGTTATAAGAGAAAAAGGAAATACTCATTTTCTAAAACTATTATGGTTTCTGTTTGCAACTATACATGACCCCAATCAACATATTATATGTATAGAAATGTTTTGCATACATATGTATACATAATATGTACACATATTTTATGTATATATAAATACATACTTTTAAAGGCATATTTTTCCTTAATTAGAAATTTCACTTGAAGAAGGATTAAGCAATGGATAGTGGGCAATGGCTGAGCTGAAAAATAGAGCCTGGGTCTTAAGACTACCTGATTTCAGGTATATAAGTTAACATCTTAAAGCAAGCTAAAAAATAAAGAATGCCACATACTGAGTGTCCAGTAAATGTTATATATAATTAAAATAAAAAATTTAATCTTCTATCTTATTTGCCATAGTTATAATTTTTGGTTTTATCATTATCGTTTGTAGAGTTTCTGTTTTGTCATTTGTTAGTAATACCTAGATTTGGTAGCTTAGAGAATACCTACATCAATCATTCTGTCAAGCATAGCACTGCCAAGTTCATCATTGCATTGCATGCCTTAGCCATTGTACTCTTCAAAAAAAATTCAGTGGTTCTTGCTTACTATTATATTTTTAAAATTATTGGTTATTTCACTTAACTGTGAAAATTATTTTCTTTATTTTACAAAATAAAATAGTAGATTAAAAGATATAATACCTTCTCAAATTACACATTTGCCAAAAAGAGATCTGGGAAAAATATAAAGCCTATGATTCTGCTTCTAAATAACATGTACCTAATTTTCATAATCTACAGTCTGAAGACCAAACTTCTTAGTCCAAAGTAGTCAACTATTTTCTCAACATGACCCCAAACAAGATTTTCAATCTGATATCAAAGTATAACCTAAGAAGAACCCTTAGGAGAGAACTTAATCCAAACTCTTCATTTGCAAATGAAGAAAGTGAAGCTCACACAAATTATCTGGCACTGGGCTCAGAGCAAAGATGGGGTGGGGAGTGGGAGAAGAATCAGGGAGCAAATCCAAAAGATTATTTGAGGAGAAAACTCTAAATGTTACCACTTGAAAATGGTGTGCATCTCTACAGTTTCTATACTTTTCAGAAATGCTCCCAGTAGAACTGCTTTGTTCCCTCCCCTGCTTGAATGCCCAGATAGAGGAAGCAAAGGAAGAAGTTACAGCTTGGCTCAGATGGACAGAATCTCCTTGGCATATTCCTTAAGAAAAATTGTTTGTTCTAGTCATGTAGCCAAAGCCAGACAATCTTCCTAAGGTTGAGGGAGAAATACACCAGGCTCTACATTGTTTGTGCCAAGAGTCTGATTGCTAATAGCTGGCGAGAATAGTCCCATCCCTCATTTGTGGGCATAACCATTGGCTCAAATTTTCCTGTCCCTTGAGTCAACTGTTTCTCAAATCAATATGCACCTTAAAAACTTGTAAACTGGGGAGAGTAATTCACTGATTGGTATGGTGCTGGGTTTGTATGAAAAAGAAGATGGAGATGAGCAGCAAGCCAAAGTCTGGTTCATTCTGATGTAATTTACTCATCCTGTTCTTTAGCCAAATGAGGCTACTCTAACATTCTATTGACCGTACTTATTTTTCCTTCTCTATACCTCATTTTTTTTTCCTTTACATTCCATAAAATTCTGAAGTGGGCATTTGATTTTTGTTTGTTTGTTTGTGCTTTATTTTTTTCACCCATATTTACACTTTATCTTATGATACCTTCTTTTGGTAACAGTACCCTGATTTCCCTTTTCAAGTCACTGTATCTCTCTCATTCTGTATAAACGTAGTCAGACTTTTAGTCAGTTTTCCCTGTTCTCTCTTATCCAATTAAAGTGTCTTTTCCAGGAGTTGTGTTTATAAGTGGAGTTACCCAAGGATGTGCATGCGAGTGCATGCATCCTGAAAGTAGCACCCTGAAAAATCTACCCATCACTTTTGCTTCCTGGACATACAGAATTGCCCCTTTCCTGTGTTTTTCTAGCCAATTTCTTCAACTTCCCCTTTGCTGTTTTCAACTAAAAAACATCACGGATAAGAAAGCCCTCCCTTTGATACTACCAGTGGAATTCATATCCATCCTTCAACTTAAAATTATCCTCCCCTTGGCCTTCCTTGTGATCTTTTGGCCAGAAGTCTTCTCCCTCCTCTGAACTTCCATGTCCTGGTCACCTTCCTTAAATACCTGTACAGTCTAACAGGCCATATAGTAACTAGTGGATCTACTTTAAGTTATGTATTAAACTGTAAGCTCCCCAGGACAGGGAATTTCCTAATCATTTTATATCTTATCCCCTCTCCTCACTTCAATCTCTAAAGCAGTGCCTTCTTAATATAAGTGGCCCTGAAATGTTTGCTGAATAAATAAATCACAAATGCTATAGTGGATAGAATGCTAGATTACAGATTTGGAAACTGAGTTTTAATTACCACTCTAACACATTCATTGAGTGGTCTTGCACAAATCATTTAATCTTTTCTGGGTCTTATTTTTCTTATCTGTAAAAGGTGGGTCAGTTTGTGTTGCTATAACAGAATACCATTAGACTGGGTGAATTAAACAAGAAATATCTATTTCTCACAGTTCTGACACCTGAGAAGTCCAAGATCAAACAGCTGGTAGATTGAGTGCCTGGTGAGGGTACTCTTCCTGGTCTGCAGATGGCCATCTTCTCCTTGTATACCCTTACGGCTGAGAGAGAAATCATCTCTCTAGCGTTTCTTCTTATTGGGTACATATCCCATTCATGAGAGTTCCACCCTTATGACCTAACTACTTCCCAAAGGCCCAACTTCAAAGATATAGAGAACAAACTAATGGTTACCAGTGGGGAGGGGCAATACAGGGGTATGGGATTAAGTGGTACAAACTATTAGATATAAAATAAACTACAAGGATATATTTTACAACATGGGGAATATAGCCAATGTTTTATAATAACTATAAATGGAGTATAACATTTAAAAATTGTGAATCACTATATTGTATACCTGTAATTTATATAATATGGTACATCAAGTATACTTCAATTAAAAAAAGAAAAAAAAATAAAGCCATGGATAATCTCCCTTTGATATTGCTTTTTATTATCTGAATTGTCTAGGAAGCTAAGATCATCAACAGGAAATTGATTTCATACATTGTCATTGTCAAAAAAGTAGTAAAATAATCAAGCAAAGCAGTCTGTAAGGAATTGGAAGAAGGGGAAGATCTATCCATTTGCCTTAAGATATGCCCATGAGTAATTGCAAATTAATTTTATGTTAATTTATTGGATGGTGGGGAAGTTGAGGAAGTAGGAACATATTACAGGGCTTTGTTGCTATGTTCCTTTTTCAGGAATAGTTTCTGCTTGACTTACCTCAAAAATGGTGAAATAAATCACAGAAAAGTTGATTGATTCTTTTAAGATCCACAGCCACAAAATAGGTGACAGACATATCTAATCCAGTCTGCTGGAGCAGGCTCCATCCCCTTTTTAGGTGAAAAATGTTGTCTTTGGTTTCTTATGATCTAGAGACCCATCTCATTTACAAATGGCTAGAGTACTGTACGTAATCACTGAATTCATTTGATCTATACTAGTCTTTCTATAAGTTATGAGCCAGTAAAATTGTTCCTCCCCTAATAATTCTCCTTTGCCTATTTTAAATAGAAGCACAAATATAAGGCCCTTGGTGACTCATTGCAGATGCCATGGTTAATTGCTTTTCCATAGCTGAAAACATTTAGGTATATGAAGATGTGTAACCCTTCCATGTTTTAATCATAATATTAGAGGGTTTAGTCAATCCTTTTAATCATGATTTAATAACTTTGTGTGTTGTTTTTCTTCAAAATCCCAGTGGTGTCACATATTTTGTATAAGAAATGCAATAATAAAAGAGACAAAAACATATTAAACAGTTGCAGATCATTAGTAGATTCAAAACTAGAGAGAATAATTGGTATTTCAGAAAAATGACAGATAAATGTAAGCGGCTTATAATTTCTCCAGCTCTATTGAAAATGGCTTTTCATTATTTCCTTCCCCCCACTATTATACAGATGGGATATTATTATTGTTTCATTTTTCATTGTTAGTCTTGGTCTCAAAGTAAATATTAGAGTTGTTCTTATAGTTATGATTATAGGTTCCCATGGAGAACGGAAAATGAGTACTCACTGTATTCCTGGCATTGTGCTAGGTGCTGTATGCACATTACCCCAAATTTTACAATCAAGAAATGTAAAGGAAGGACACATAGTTGAAAGCAAACTCAAGTGCATCTAAATTTTCTATAATGTCTCCAGATGGCTAATTTCGTCTAGGAATAGGGCATTTCCTACTGATTTCTTTGACTCACTTAACTCTTAAATATTAGATGTTCATTATAAAAAGCAGGATTCAGCTAAGTAAAAAAATGATATATGACCAAAAGTGAATCTGACCTGAATTCAATTCATTTTTTAAAACCAGAGATTATACTACTCTAAGTTAAAAAAAACCAATCTATTACAATAGTTATGAGTGGGTTTGAACTCACTGAAGGTTAATAAACCGCAAAGCTCTAAAGTTTCTACATAAAAGTACTAAGGGCAAAAAAATAAACTATTGTCCAAAATAGCTACATAATTTAGCAGGCAATTTTTTTTTTTTTTTTTTAGGGTCTTAGTTTACTGTCTTTTAAACTTTATTCCAAAGTTTAAATGTAATTTTTTTTAAATGCAGTGATAAAATATCACAATTGTTTTTGTTCTTAGAAAATCCAATTTAAGAATTCACCCACATTAATTTTATTTTTTTAATTTATTTATTTTATTTACTTTATTTTTGGCTGTGTTGGGTCTTCATCGCTGCGCACAGGCTTTCTCTAGTAGTGGTGAGTGGGGGCTACTCTTTGTTGCTGTGCACGGGCTTCTCACTGCGGTGGCTTCTCTTTGTTTCCAAGCATGGGCTCTAGGCGCGCGGGCTTCAGTAGTTGTGGCTCGCAGGCTCAGTAGTTGTGGTTCACGGGCTTAGTTGCTCTGTGGCACGTGGGATCTTCCTGGACCAGGGCTCAAACCTGTGTCCCCTGCATTGGCAGGCAGATTCTTAAACACTGCGCCACCAGGGAAGCCCTACCCACATTAATTTTAAAAAGCACAAATTAAACTGCTCATATGAGGTACACATTCATTTATAAAACTAAAAGTGAACGCGTGAACAGTATTTGAAAAATGAATATTTGAGCTTATTTTGTTTTATATTAGTAAGCTATTATCCCCAAGTCAGCTAAAAATTATATATAGTCATATATTTAAATTATATTTTTAAATAGGTGATAATATGAATAAAATTGATGGGGAATTAGCAGGATCAGATCTATAAATATTTGACATTATTTCATGTTTTAAGAACTAAAAGCAAGGTGAGTCCTCTCATTTTATTTTTTTCTAACCTGCTGCAACTTAAAACTCCCAGGTGACCTGGTACAATAGATGGTCCACTCCAAATGTCTTTATGCTGAAAAGTATCATGACATAAACACATTGCCCAAATTGACTTAAAAAGAAACCACAATTTTATTTGTGAGCCCATTTTATGATAATACAGTTAAACATATTCTTTTCAAGTCATTCCAAAGAATAGACTAATATATCTTCCATAGGTTGTGTGAGGATGGATCGTTTCTTTTCCTTTTTCTTTCTTTTTTTTGGATGGATCATTTCTAATGAAGTTAAAACAATTCTAGGCACATGATTTGAATTGTTACATGGTTGACTTCAAATAATGAAGAATGTGTTCCAAAAGTTTATTTTGGAGTGCAGACTGGTTTATCCCATAGAAATAATGTTGCATATTATAACTTTGGCCCACCTGTAAGTCTTTTAAGTTAATTAGGCACCAGAGGTATATTATTCATAATATGCTGGAAACATGTTGTCATACGTTGCAATGTATAACAATTCTTCCTGGGAGGTGGGAGCAGAGGAATAATGGCTGAAGTTCCAACTTAGGCTGACAGGTTCTTAAAAACTCAAAACCCTCCTTTCACAAGGAGAGTTAGATGGAACACTCCCAACTCCAATACCCTGGTGGGAATTCTTGCTGCTACTGTCAAAGATTCCTTAGCGCAAGGATGGGTTAGGAGTGAGCACAAGAGTAGCAGACTATTGGGAGATAAATTCTTTATGCTCTTGTATAAAGGGTTATGGGACAATGAACATCTTGCTAATATATCTTCTTATAGCTCTCCTCAACCCAAACTCTCTTTTTCTTAGGGGGGCCTCAGTCCTAGTTTATTCTGAAGTCCTGCCTGTCTCAGTTTATACTGCCATCAGCCATTTGGTCTGATTTCACTATAAAATGGACTGAAATTTCTTTGCCATTTAGAAGCAAATACAAAATCACTTTGAGATTTCCCTGGCATTAAAAAATCGGAAACGCCTTTCCCCACAGAATTTGTAAGCCCTAAGCCCTTTTATCTACTCCCCACCCCAGGCTCCAATACATAAAAACATATAGACCTTGTAGGAAAGACAAGGGCAGGGGGTAATAGTGAAAAACTGAGTATTACAAAGCCTGGAACGTATCTTCAAATTTCAGAAGAAATCTAGGTTCACATAAGTCAGTTTAGATATGTCATTCAAGGAACAGGAGATGTGTGTGCATGCACACATGGGTGCCTGTGTGTTAGGGAAGTTGAAGTGGGTGGGCAATGAGGAGGAAGAAAATAGCCATTGGGGGCTATTACAGTGATGGTGGAGGAAGGACAAGGGAAGATTTCTTCATCATTCTTATGTTTCTCGGTTGTAACTACTCCCATCTCTGAAAGGCAAGGCCCTGATCTGAACCAGGAGAGAAATGAAAAGCAGAAATTGGGTTTGAGAGACTGAACTCACACTATATGTGAGACTGCAGTGGAAAGGGAAGTGGGGAGGGAAACCTTCATGCGTTGGAAGTTGGAAAAGAAAGCTATGCCTGTTGCCAAGTGGCTAAGTGTGCTATGCTCCCAAGTGACTGGAAGGGGAGTATATGAGTCAAGCAGGAAGTAGTCAAGGACCCTGAAAGTGAACTGTATTCTAATGGGCTTTCACTGAATTATAAAACTCTGGCTATTTATACACTTGTCAGGTATAGTGCTATAGATTAGTAAACTCAATTATCTAGACCTAAAGGCAATAAATTAAAATTTCCTAAAAATTCATTTTTAGACATCCGTGGCTGTTATCGCCTCTAGAAATATAGGGAAGACTGAGCCAAGAACAGGAAAGAAGAAAAAATATACAATTAACCAAAGGCATTCTTAATTGCCTTCTGTCCATAGTACATATAAAATTACATCTAAAATTATATATGACTTTTGAACTGATAAAAGTGTATTTAGAGGCTGCCATCTTCAACAACCACAACTCATCTCTTAAAATTGTCTCCAATGAAAGCCTACTAAAAATATCTTTTTGAAGTAAACTTTCATTTTTACTGAACTATTACTATTTGTTCTTAACAAATTTTATGAAAATGTTTTGCTACTATTTACCTAGGAATACATTTTGAAATCAAGGAAAAATTAGATGCTACAAACTTCATTAGAAATGAATTTTTACTTCAGTTAGGGGAAGGATGACAGCAGAGAGGAGAATAAGAACAAATCTGAAAAGGGATAAGAAACACACACACACACACACACACACACACACACACATATGGTGCATGATTTCACATTTTGGGATGGTGTTCAAGTGGTAGTTGTGTTGAAGGGAGCTGAAGATTAACTACTTCCTGTGGGCAGGCCCAAGAAATAAAAAAGATTTTTATGCTGCCCAATGTCTAACTTTATCACAGAGCATTACTATTATATTATGAAAATTGGTGGATAGGAGGAACAAATTTTGCTAATCTTCATTTATGACAAACTTCATTTTCCTGCCTAATACAATTTTTACTCTTTAAAGCCTAGCACAGTGACTTATAACTGCTTGGAATTCAATAAATATTAGTTGAATTACATTCCTAATCAATTGATGACAATTTTCCCAATAATGATAGATATTTCAAATACATGAATGCACCAATAGTCAGTGTGATTTAATAAAAGTTCAGAAATGTTCCCTGTCGTAAAAGAGGGTTCTGCCATTCCTATATATTTCTTTTTTCACTGAAACTATGAGCTCTTTGCTAGTTCATGAAAGTGGTTTTTATATCATTAACTCTGTAGTGTAAAAATCTCATTTGAATGAAATTTTACTTTCTTTTCTCAAATAATCACCTTCATACTCCAACAGAGATAATTTTGTTCTCAAAAGTATGTATAAGAAAACATAAATAGGACTTCCCTGGTGGTACAGTGGTTAAGAATCTGCCTGCCAATGCAGGGGACACGGGTTCGATCCCTGGTTGGGGAAGATCCCACATGCCACGGAGCAACTAAGCCCATGCACTGCAACTACTGAGGCTGTGCTCTAGAGGCCGCGAGCCACAACTACTGAGCCCACATGCTACAACTATTGAAGCCTGTGTGCCTAGAGCCCGTGCACCGCAACAAGAGAAGCCACCGCAATTAGAAGCCTGCGCACCACAATGAAGAGTAGACCCCGCTTGCTGCAACTAGAGAAAGCCCGTACACAGCAACAAGGACCCAATACAGCCCAAAATAAATAAATAAATTTATATAAAAAACGAAAACATAAATATTATATTTTTAAATAGTCTGTTTATTTTATGTTTTGGGAAGTATATGTCCAAAAATTCTTAGTATTTTCTGGGGTAGCATCACCATTGATTGCCCCAGCCATGTGTTTTTATTATATACTACTTAAAATCATTTTACAGCAAAGAGAAATAATGTTTTTTAAGTCTCCCTTCTGCATAATAATTTTTACAAAATAGTACAATGATTTCTAATTTCTGGCAATACTTTTAAATGTAATATCTAATTGCTGACTCTTGGAAAATCTGGAGAAATGCCTGAAATTTCATTACTCTAAAATAAACTACCAACTGACCTGGGAATCATCTTGTTTTAATAAAATCTACATAGCAATTATTAATTTTGTTAAGTAATAATAAAAATATTTGAAATAATAAGGAATGCAGCTGATTTCAGGGATGATTTACTAAACATGGGGTTTATATTTGACAGAAAATACCATTTTAAATAAAGACTCTCTCCAATGTGCAATCTTCATTAATTTTGTAGATATCATTATACTTGATTACTTGAAATATTTATTTTCTTTTGATTCTAGCTTCAAGCCAGGGAATTCTGTTTTATAGTGAGAGAGGATATCATTTGAAAACTGATTTTTAATTCAAATTCTTCAGTGTAAGATGAAAAAAGTGAAGTCTAGAGTAGTAAAATTAGGTTATTTAAAGTTTCATTCACTCAATGTTAATTAACTACAATAATACTATTAAACTTTGCATGTTGAATATTATTTATTTCAAAGATTTTTAATATTTATTACTGTATGTGTCCAACATGAGAACGGTAAATGGTAAATATGGTAGTGTTTTAATTTACAAATTATTAAACCAGTTCAGAGGTTAATTGACTTGGCCAAACTCACACAACAGAGCTGCAAGGTTTACTCAGATCTACTGATTCTGTGCTGAGCAATTCCTCTGCCATGCTAGAAATAAGCAACTAAAATGGAGAAGAGGGTTGGGCACATAAGAAAGCATATCTCCAAAGGAGATGTATCAGAGTTACCTGGTTATTTTGCACACAAAACATGAGGCAGCCTGTCAAACACCTCGGAGGATGAGCCACTCCTGCTGAGAGGAATGTGTCACATCCTCCATGGTACTGGACCCAAAGAAAGCCTTGAAGCCTTGCTTCAGGTTCAGGCCCTCGCATGCAAAATGCCAAACTTAATTCCTGAGAAAACTAAACATGAGTAGACAGGAGTTGGTGACTGCAATGCATTTGGATTTGGCCAAGGAAGAATAAAAGATTTCACCGAGATTCCCAGCTGAGTGACTGAGAAATCGTTGACAACACTGGCAGAGATTGGACTGTTGGAACAAGAAGGCCTTTTGTTTTGTTTTTAAGGATGTGGCAACCTGACTACCTGTAATCAGTTACATGTTGGATGGATGAACAAAAAAAGAAGGTAACAGGAGAAAGAATCTACTGTATCAATGTGAGTGGTATTATCATGGCATATCCCTCTCAAACAATTGATCTTACATTCCTCTTAAAATCAAGGGATAATGAGGAAATTAGAACAGAAATCCCAGAATTCTCCTTGGGCATAGAGTTCTCCAAAATCTATTTTAGGATAATGATTTTTAATTTATATGACTTAGATTATTTACATACAACACTGAAGGATAATTTGGATGCAAATATTACAGTCACAAGTCCATGATAGAATTGCAAAAGCCTGGAATACTGATATAGAACTTGTCACTTATTACCTTCACAAGCGGCTCTCAGAAACCAAATGGCAATTAATCACTACCATTCTTTCTGAACAACTATCATCTTATCAGCCTGTTAAGAGATACAAATAGCTATCATGTTCTTCATGAGAATGATACAAATCACCAAGAAGCTGCAAAAAACCTATCCTTCACCCTAAACATCATGTTTAGAATTACCTTCTCTTTGCCTGTTTCACTTTGTTAATACTTTTGCTCACATATTACTCCTTACCCTATTTAAACTTGCTCATCTCCCACAACCGTATCTCCATCATTTACTATTGTCCTACTCCAGCTGTTTACACAACAGTTACCACTATGTAAAATTATATGACATATTTTCTTGTTTAATTCTTTATTGTCTAAGTTGTTCCTTAGAACATAAGTTCCACGAGAGAGCAGAGTATAACACTTAGTAAGTATTCAACTGGTATTTGCTCAATGAAAAATAAAATGGACGCAAATAAAAAGTATTTTTGGAGAGACTATAAATTAGTGATAGCACAACACCATAGTAAGATACCATTATGTCTCAAAAATGCCTAATTTTTCTACATTAAATGTTTAACAGGCTCTGTGATTTATTTATATTAAGAGCTCAATTAATATCCACAACCATGAAGGGCAATTAGCAATTTTTATAAATTATGCCAGCTCTTTATATTTCAGCCACAATGGCTAATTGGTGGCATCTTGAGGTCGTTTTACATCTTAATTAAAGATGCTTATATAAAAAAATGTTTACTAAAGTTGGCCTCCTGATATGAAATGCATATTTAGTTTATTCTATTAATAATAAAAATATCCCATAACCAAAGCATATTGTTTGTAAGAAAAAGTTTCTTTGAAGTTAAAGTATATGATTTGTGAGTATAGATTTTTATTTCCTGCTGTAAAAATTGATTTAGATCTGTCATACAAAATTTCATCTTTAACAATCATCAAATGGAAAAAATCACCAAACAAAATGAAAATGATCCTTCCTATCTTCAAGATATTCACACAAGGTATGAAACTGTACAAAACGTTAACTGTGCAGCACACTATCATGTTACAAGAATGTATCAGAAAATGACGGCACCAATTCTAATGCATCATTTTAGCCCTCAGCTGAAATTTTTAAGTAAAGTTTCATGTTAAGTAAAAATGAAACATTTTGACCCAGTGAATCCTAAGGAGGAAAAATGAATGCCAAATGCAATTATTTTTAGTTTGTAATTTGTCGTGCTTTAACAGTATTTGCCAAACAAATATTCTCTACCATTCCTTTGATTTTTTTTTTAACATCTTTATTGGAGCATAATTGCTTTACAATGGTGTGTTAGTTTCTGCTTTATAACAAAGTGAATCAGTTATACATATACATATGTCCCCATATCTCTTCTCTCTTGCACCTCCCTCCCTCCCACCCCTCTAGGTGGTCACAAAGCACCGAGCTGATCTCCCTGTGCTATGCGGCTGCTTCCCACTAGCTATTTTACGTTTGGTAGTGTATATATGTCCATGCCACTCTCTCACTTTGTTCCTTTGATTTTAATCAACATAAGACTGCAGGGCACATTACCCATTCTGAAAGTGTAACATCAAATTCAGGATTAAATTTATTTCTTAGCCATCAATTTAGTATCAAGTGCTAAATTTTAAAAACATATAAAAATCTTGAAGTAGAAACAGTCCATCTGTAGCTTTTAGAGGATCTATTGTTAAAATTAAGCCTGCAGCAAAGAACATTAGTCAAATGAAAGAGTTTCTAAAAACAATATTTAACACTCAAAGTAGTAAGCATATGGTCAAGAGTGTTGGAATTTCATCAGTTGGTCATTTATTATTAAACGTAGCTAGCCAAAAAAGTAACTTTTAACTTTCTAAAGTCTTTAAAACATTTCCATAGTTCTAAAGAACTTTTAGGTAGAACAGCCTACAGCTGGGTGGAGTTATTTTGTTTACTGTGACAAATTATTTTCCAGTGATGAGGAATGACTGTAATAAAAGATAGAAATGCATTGTTAAGTACATGAGTTCTGAAAAAAAAAAGGTTTTATCAAAAATTCTAGAAGCCAGGAGATTTCCGAACCAGAAGTCCAGGTTTAGAATATCTGGTTGAAGGATGTTCTTTAATCTGCTCCACCTACAGAACTCTTGTTTCTTCCCTGGTCTTTGTTTCTGTACTATTGAAATAATCTTGGATACAGAAATTTTCCATTTATTACCTACACTGGAAATGTTCAGAAGGTGATGGGCTATAAGCAAATGTGCTTCAAAATGTAACTTTATTTAATCCAAGGAAGGTACATAGTCTTATTTCCTGAAGACTTTATACTATTTGATCACCTGTGTGAAGTCTTTCTTTAAACTCAAATCAAATGATCATCTTGGTTCTAACTTTTTGTTTGTTTGTTTTCATAATATTTATTGTCATTTTTGTTAAAAATATTTTGGGATAAACATTGGTGTGTGTGTGTGTGTGTGTGTAAGATGCGCAAGTAAACTTTAATCTATACCTTAGGGACAGTTAGCATTAAAGTGCCTCAATCAAGACTCAACAGTTCAGAGGAGATTACTTAGGGACTTCAAATATTATTTTCAAATCTACATTTGTGTGTTATTAATTAGCATAAAGAATGTTATAATGAATTGCCGTTGGCAAAATAGTGTTCAGGATAACAGTTGGTTAGAAAAATTGTAGGGGTTTCATTGTTTTTGCATGAACAGCATGATAATTTGGCACAATAGCTTAAACACACTGGAACAGGGCTCTGAATCTTCTAGATCAGTTCTACATAATATTTAATCCAGTGATGGTGGATGAACTGTTTGATATAGTTCAGAATCTGAGAGTATGAAACATTTATAGCAATTTTTGTGCATAATTCTATGTCTTTGAGTTTTAAATCTAATAAAAAAGAACCACACCAACAAAAACCACTAGGGATTTAAATTAAAAATTTTTTCTATTAATTTATTTTTACTGTATTTTACTGAAGTATTGATCTGCAAGAGATTAGAAAATAAATGATACATTTAAACACACTAACCTAGTTCCTTGCTAGTCTTTTTTTTTTTTTAAACATCTTTATTGTAGTATAATTGCCTTACAATAGTGTGTTAGCTTCTGCTTTATAACAAAGTGAATCAGTTATACATATACAATATGTTCCCATTTCTCTTCCCTCTTGCATCTCCCTCCCTCCCACCCTCCCCATCCCACCCCTCTAGGTGGTCACAAAGCACCGAGCTGATCTCCCTGTGCTGTGCGGCTGCTTCCCACTAGTTATCTATTTTACATTTGGTAGTGTATATATGTCCATGACACTCTCTTACCCTGTCACATCTCACCCCACCCCCTCCCCATATCCTCAAGTCCATTCTCTAGTAGGTCTGTGTCTTTATTCCCGTCTTGCCACTAGGTTCTTCATGGCCTTTTTTTTTTTTTTTTTCCCTTAGATTCCGTATATATGTGTTAGCATACTGTATTTGTTTTTCTCTTTCTGACTTACTTCACTCTGTATGACAGACTCTAACTCCATCCACCTCATTACAAATACCTCCATTTCATTTCTTTTTATGGCTGAGTAATATTCCATTGTATATATGTGCCACATCTTCTTCATCCATTCATCTGTCGATGGACATTTAGGTTGCTTCCATGTCCTGGCTATTGTAAATAGAGCTGCAATGAACATTTTGGTACATGACTCTTTTTGACCTATGGTTTTCTCAGGGTATATGCCCAGTAGTGGGATTGCTGGGTCATATGGTAGTTCTATTTGTAGTTTTTTAAGGAACCTCCATACTGTTCTCCATAGTGGCTGTATCAATTTACATTCCCACCAACAGTGCAAGAGTGTTCCCTTTCCTCCACACCCTCTCCAGCATTTATTGTTTCTAGATTTTTTGATGATGGCCATTCTGACCGGTGTGAGATGATATCTCATTGTAGTTTTGATTTGCATTTCTCTAATGATTAATGATGTTGAGCATTCTTTCATGTGTCTGTAGGCCATCTGTATATCTTCTTTGGAGAAATGTCTATTTAGATCTTCTGCCCATTTTTGGATTGGGTTGTTCGTTTTTTTGTTATTGAGCTGCATGAGCTGCTTGTAAATCTTGGAGATTAATCCTTTGTCAGTTGCTTCATTTGCAAATATTTTCTCCCATTCTGAGGGTTGTCTTTTCGTCTTGTTTATGGTTTCCTTTGCTGTGCAAAAGCTTTTAAGTTTCATTAGGTCCCATTTGTTTATTTGTGTTCTTATTTCCATTTCTCTGGGAGCTGGGTCAAAAAGAATCTTGCTGTGATGTATGTCATAGAGTGTTCTGCCTATGTTTTCCTCTAAGAGTTTGATAGTGTCTGCCCTTACACTTAGGTCTTTAATCCATTTTGAGTTTATTTTTGAGCATGGTGTCAGGGAGTGTTCTAATTTCATACTTTTACATGTTCCTGTCCAATTTTCCCAGCACCACTTATTGAAGAGGCTGTCTTTTCTCCACTGTATATGCTTGCCTCCTTTATCAAAGATAAGTTGACCATATGTGTGTGGGTTTATCTCTGGGCTTTCTATCCTGTTCCATTGATCTATATTTCTGTTTTTGTGCCAGTACCAAACTGTCTTGATTACTGAAGCTTTGTAATATAGTCTGAAGTCAGGGAGCCTGATTCCCCCAGCTCCATTTTTCGTTCTCAAGATGGCTTTGGCTATTCGGGGTCTTTTGTGTTTCCATACAAATTGTGAAATTTTTTGTTCTAGTTCTGTGAAAAATGCCAGTGGTAGTTTGATAGGGATTGCATTGAATCTGTAGATTGCTTTGGGTAGTAGAGTCATTTTCACAACATTGTCCTCAATGGTGAAAAACTGAAACCATTTCCACTAAGATCAGGAACAAGACAAGGTTGCCCACTCTCACCACTATTATTCAACATAGTTCTGGAAGTCCTAGCCACAGCAATCAGAGAAGACAAAGAAATAAAAGGAATACAAATCGGAAAAGAAGAAGTAAAGCTGTCACTATTTGCAGATGACATGATACTATACATAGAGAATCCTAAAGATGCTACCAGAAAACTCCTAGAGCTAATCAATGAATTTGGTAAAGTAGTAGGATACAAAATTAATGCACAGAAATCTCTTGCATTTCTATACACTAATGACAAAAAATCTGAAAGTGAAATTAAGAAAACACTCCCATTTACCATTGCAACAAAAAGAATAAAATATCTAGGAATAAACCTACCTAAGGAGACAAAAGACCTGTATGCAGAAAATTATAAGACACTGATGAAAGAAATTAAAGATGATACAAATAGATGGAGAGATATACCTTGCTAGTCTTATGTCCATGTGCCCAGCCTAAATAGAGACTGTTGGTCTTGGCATCTAATGCTAATGAATCTCTGAGGTGCGAATCTTTTATGCATGCAGCTGTCACAGCACCTGAAGATTGAGGACGTTGTGCAACTGTTCTGTTTCTTTCTTTTTTCCTGCTTTAAAATAAATATTGGTATGCTTGCTCAAAGTTGACCTTTCAAATCTAACGTAATAACTTTTCAAATTATTTTTCAATGTAATAACCCACCTGGTATCCAGGTTGTGGTTGAGGAGACATACAGACTGCACCTTCCTCCATACAAAGTTCAATATTTACCAAAAAATTCTCCAAGTGGCTAAAATGCCAAATTAGTCAGGTCATTTTGTCATTTCTCTTCCTACTGCAATCAGCCTTTTTTCCCAGATTTACTATTTTGAAACCCATGTAATTTGTATTTCTTATTTTTTTCAAATGCTCAGCGGTACAGACTCATTTTTAGGAAGGTGAACATAACCATGCACAATTTTTTGTGGCAGAGCAGAACTGTAACTGAAATTATAAAACATACACAAGAAACTTTCTCCAGGGAGTTATAACTAAATCTTCACTCCCAGCTGCCTTACTTGTCAATTAGCTAGAGCATGGCCAAAATGGCAGCAGGCAAATGTGAACAATTCAGTACTGACCATAAGCACATAATAAAAAGCCACTCACCCTGGGACTTGGTCATGGTGACCGTCTGCTTCACTAGTACTTTCAAATAGCAAGGATAGTAGTATAGCAGTAACAACTGTCAGCTTTCCTAGATTTAACTGCTATCTAATCTTGTATTTACTTCAAGAAAGATGAATTTCCTAATAAGGAATTAGGGCTCTCATTAGCGGTCTAGACAGACTGGCAATTTGTCTGATATCCTAAATGTAAACCTTAATGATTACCACTCAGATATTTAAAGTTCTACAATTGTCCCTACTAGGCTTATTACAAGGGAAATAATCACCTCTACAGATGTTTCTCGACACACAATAATATTAAAGGCATGTAATTCTTTTTATAAAGTATTTGTTTTGGAATATCTCCTCTCCAAAAACATGGCCTTTTTGAACACTAGATTCCTAAAAAATAAAAGAAAAAAGGTGATGCTGCCCTAGAATTTAAGGTGAATTATTGTTGCTCTGCCATAAGCCGAGTTTTGTTTTGTGAGACATTTGGAATGAAAGCAATGAAAGTCTATTAACGTTCTAATATGATTCATGCTATATGGTTTTGGAGCTGGCCCTTAAGCTATTTTAAAGTAGGGGTTTATCTACCTGACATTAGTAAAATAGCTGCCTTATGTCACATAAACATCTTTTTTTTTTTTTAAATTTATTTATTTTTATTTTTGGCTGCGTTGGGTCTTCGTTTCTGTGCGAGGGCTTTCTCTAGTTGCAGCGAGCGGGGGCCACTCCTCATCGCGGTGCGCGGGCCTCTCACTGTTGCGGCCTCTCTTGTTGCGGAGCACAGGCTCCAGACGCGCAGGCTCAGTAGTTGTGGCTCACGGGCCTAGTTGCTCCGCGGCATGTGGGATCCTCCCAGACCAGGGCTCGAACCCATGTCCCCTGCGTTGGCAGGCAGATTCTCAACCACTGCGCCACCAGGGAAGCCCCACATAAACATCTTTAACATGACAACACTATCATGTTAGTAAATTAAAATATAAAAAAATCTCATGAATCACCTTTTATGCAGTCTTTCTAAAAACAGCTAAAAGCATAATTATGTAAATTCCAAAAGCGAACTGTTTCAACCAAATCATAAAGCACACAGGAATTTGTCTCAAAGGTGGTTAAGATATTGTAAAATATATAAAACAGGACATATATTTGCTCATGAAATCAAGTTTCTAATTATTGTAGTTAATATTTTTTAGATTAAGAAGACTTTCCCTCCAAATAATGTCAAATTTAGGATTCACTCTAGATCTAGTTAATTTCTTTTCTGAACATAAATATATATTTGAAGAAGAATGTGACAGAAACCCAATTTATAACCTTGTAAATTATATGAGAAAATATACTTTAATTTTGGCTTTAAGAAAATATTTGAATTTAAAACACTGATAGCCAGTTTATGCTGTTAAGTCAGTAAATAGAATAGTTTTAAATTATTTCCATAGAAATAAATACGGTGAGAGCCCATGAGGTTTTGTAATGTATAGATACCTGTAAAGCACTCACAAGAGGAACTACAAATCAGAATATGAATAGCTTCATAAATGATTCATGATTTCTCAAGTATCAAAAGCTACACTGTAAAGTCTGACAAATCAATAAGTTAGGATGAACTAAATTAAACCTCACATGTATAAATCTTCAGTTTACAAAGAACTTCCATATGTACTATCCCATTTCATCTCAAAAACATTAAAAGGTAAGCAAAGCAAAGCAGTTATCTTTATCCCTAAACTGAGGAAGCCAATGCTCAAATAGGGTACTTGACTTGAAGAGTTTCACACAGCTGGTATGAAGTGATGTTTAATTCATTGGTGCTTTTGTACAGTACCTCCCCCAATCCCTACCTGTTAGGCAGTGGGCATGTTTCCCATCTGATTGTGAATAAATGATCCTAGGTCATGACCTACTGTTAAATTAATCTATACAACTGAAGATACCAGGATGCTATTCAAAGAATACAAGGCAGCCATGGATATAGAGGGTAATTTCAGCTGTCTCCTCTTTGTTTAAAGCCATTTAGCACAGTTTAGGCAGTTATAGCAAGTTTAAGGATCTCAAGCTCCCATTCCTGTAACACCACAAACTCTAAGGTAGATTCGTAACACAGATTCGTCTGTATTTTCAGGGATTTTTCCCTGGGACTTCCCACTGCACAAAACAAAAACCTAATCCCAAGTAATGAAGGGGATAATAGAGTAATAGATGGATAGAGTAGATGAACTGAAAGGGAAAGAATGAAGTACAAATCAAATAATGAATGAGATGACCACCATCGGTAAATTCTAACGTTGGTGAGCCCCCATCAAAAATCCAAATCTAAAGATTCAGTTTTAACAAATTGAGCAGTTTTAGAAAGTCAGATATAAAAATTACAAGGTTAATCTTATGTCTTGCTCCTTTTTAGACAAAATGCTTGTCTTTCATTCATGTAGGTTGTCAGTGTCAAGTTAAGATTAAATATCCATACACCAAGATAAAATTTAAAATTTTGACATTTAAGCTTTTTTCTTGATATTTGGCCAGAGCTGGAAATCCAGCCAACCATGATATCTTGACAGAATGACAGAAACAAGAAAAGCATCTTCCTCTCTCTATATATTGAGAGTAATATAATATCTAAAACAGTTTCCCCAAAGTGTGTTCCACAAGATATTGATAGCTAAAATGGGGGGAAAAAAAAGTGTTCCGTGGTCAAATAAATTTGGGAATCACTGGGTAACAATAAATTTAAAAGTTTTCTTTATTTCAGAATTATCATGGTCTTAATTATACTAGTGGTCGGGTCCAGTGGTTACTAAATTCCAATTTTTTGTAGAGTATCTTGTAGGGATGTGTTCCAGGAGTGCATATTGGGAAACGTTACCCTAAGGAAATGATATAGTTATTCTTCCTGCCACACCCACAACCCCAAGTCCTAGAACTTGGCCAAAGTTGACACTGAAATGGTAACCAAGGTTCTCTGTATATTTTTGGACTTCATGCACCATTGTTGTTTGAGACTATTATCCCCTAAATGGTGAAAGAATTCTATGGTTATTAACAGATCAGGGCTGCTTCCCAGTTCCACTGAAAATGATTGGTTTTAAAAAAACAATCGCAATACCAATATTACACTGAGAAAGTGTCATAAAGCCTTAATATCATTAAATATCTAAGTCAGTGGTCAAATTTTCTAAGTTAATTCAGAATTTTTAAATAGATGGTTTGTTTGAATGACCAAATAAGCTCCATACATTGCATGCAATTGATATGTCTCTTAAAACTATTTTTAATCTATAGATATGCCCTCTCTTTTCTTCCTTTCCAATATTTATTGTTATTCTTAAGGAAACTGAAAAATTTGTCCTTTCATGTAAATGACATCATACAGGAAAAACCTCTTGTGAATAGTTTTGTTCTCTGAGTAGAATGTTTTGAAGTTCACCCATGCGTTGCTGAGAAGTACTTCATTACATAAATAAAATATACACAATTCATATATCCATTATTCTACTGACACATATTTGGATTTTTCTAATTTGGGGATATTATGAATAAGATTGCTATGCCCATTCAACTATAAATCTTTTCTGGACTCTTGTTTTCATGGGTAAATAACAAGGAGTGAAATTTTCACGTCATATGGTAAATGCATGTAAAATTTTATGAGAAACTATCAAACTTTTCCAAAGTGGTCATACTATTTTGCATTCCCTGTGGTAATATACAAGAGTTCCAGTTGCTCCACATCCTTGCTAACACTTCATATTATCAGTTTGTTTGTTTTTTAAATTTTAGGCATTCTGATGGGTATGTCGTGGTATTTCAGTGTGGTTTGAATTTGTATTTCCATAGTGGCTAACGATGTATAGCATGTTTTCATGAGCTTATTGGGCATTCATTTATCTTCTTCAGTAAAGTGCCTGTTCAGATCCTGTGCTAAATTTTGAAATCCATTTGCTTATCTTATTATTAAGTTGTAAACATTCTCTGTATATTGTGGATACTTTGTATCCTAGCCTCCAGAACTGTGAGAAATAAATTTCTGTTGTTTAAGCCACCCAGTCTGTGGTACTTTGTTATGTGAGCCCTAGCAAACGTATACAGTGGTATCTACAAAAGTAAGAATACTTAGAACCTAAGAAATGTCTGAAAACATTCTAAAATATAAATATTACAATTCCTATTTTTATACATGAGGAAATCAAACCTTAGAGAGTTTACAAAACTGGTTCAAAGTCACAAATCTAGATTTAGAATTGAGAACAGAACATGGTTCTACCCAACTTGCTCTTTCTACTGCATGATGTGATTTATTTTAAGGCATCGTGAGAGAAAAATAAAGGCACTGTCTAATTCTGATTGCCATCTAAACTTAGAACCAAATATTTTCTAAAAGTTAAATACTTTGAGGAAGAAATATAATGCCTCACTAAAAAGGTATTTAGTAGATTAAGCATGTTTCATAATATCCAATCGCATTTCATGAAATGAAAGCTGAGGTCTCCTATCTAGATTCTAAAAGAAAAAAGTAATTTCATTTTCTTTTTTAAATAAAAAAAGACAATTTTACAGTTTTATGAAGTGCTCATTTTGAATGAATACATAAAAAAACAAATAAAAATGAGGATATGCTTACATTTTCCCATTTGGGAACAGGAGTAAAAACGTAATGAGACAATTTTATTAATGAGTTTATAATAGGATACCACACTTCTGTTATGACAGTTACTGTATTAGCCAGCAAAACGTGTTATTAGCTGCCATATAACTATTTAACATATTTTAGGTTATGCCAATCAAACCATTGAAGAAGATGTGTACTCATTTTACCATAAAATAGTGTGAATTAAGATACAGTGTGGATAATGTGTTAAATTATTCTTCGTTTAAATTAAGAAAAGCAAGGAAGAAATATAAAATGATAAATACCATATCTATACAAAAGGGAATCCTAACTTTTATAATAAAATAGAAAAGTATAAAACAATAATACAGCATAGTTCTTTATGCATTGACCTAACAATACTGAAAAGTAAAGGAAATAAGTCATATCAGACTTTAACAAAATGTGAAAATGCTTATATATAAATACGTATGTATGAGTGCATAATATACATACAATCATGTATATATGTGTTTCATAAAATAATGAAATTAGGGACAGTCCTATGAAGTGTTGATTATCTTATTGATAAAAGTACACAGTCCTATAAAATAAATACATTAGCATATAAAAGATTTTGGCATACCACTTGAATAGGACTAGAATTATACATTTTATTATACTATTTTCTAGCACCACAATTAATTATTCAAATTCCCCATAACCCCTGTATTATAAGGGCCTCTAATGAAATTAATTACATAAATAATATCTTAATACCATTTTCACATTTTAGGGGTCATTGCTTATTCTGCATATAGTGAGTAGGGATGGTGATTGTGTGTACTGTAGGAGCAGTGGAAGCAGATTTTTAGAGCTCAATAAACATTGAACTCCTTTCCACTGCAGTTTGAACTATGGAAATGTAAGTCTACAACTATGATGGCCTATTAGGAGAGTTATCCAACCATGAAGGTGAAATAGTGTCAAAGCATAAGCTTGGGGGCTTCCCTGGTGGCGCAGTGGTTAAGAATCTGCCTGCCAATGCAGGGGACACGGGTTCAAGCCCTGGTCCGGGAAGATCCCACATGCCGCGGAGCAACTAAGCCCGTGCACTACAACTACTAAGCCTGCGCTCTAGAGCCCGTGAGCCACAACTACTGAAGACCGCGCACCTAGAGCCCGTGCTCCGCAACAAGAGACGCCACCACAATGAGAAGCCCGCGCACCGCAACGAAGAGTAGCCCCTGCTCATCACAACTGGAGAAAGCCCGCACACAGCAATGAAGACCCAACGCAGCCAAAAATAAATAAATAAAATTAAAAAAAAAAAAAAAGCATAAGCTTGGGTCTTTGATTGGCATGTCCTTTATTTTAAATGGTGGGATATGTGTGTCACTATGACACATCTTAATAAAGGATGCATTATTAACACTCTGTGATTTCAAAACTCACTTGTTGGTTAATGAATGAAAACCAACTACCCAAGACTTATTCTAATCATTCTACTAGTAACATTACTCAGAATGGTAAAAAAAAGAAAAAAAAAAAGAAAAAAAAAGAAAATGGAGTAACAGATACATAAAATAGGTAAAATCTTAGAATACACATTAAATTCTTCTTCACAATGAGGCACTGTAACAATTGATACAGGAATAACACTGAAATACTATTACACACACACACACACACCATCCTTACTTCAGACAAAAATTGCCAGAAAAGTCCGCCACTGAATATCGTTGTGTCTGTGGTATTTGACTCATTTTTTTCATGTCTAAGTCAGAAAAATAAATGACTTTTCCCTTGTTACTGAAAGTTTCATTGTAAGTTTAAAGGTGTTTTTAGTGTGTTTTAGCTTTGAACTTACAACACTAAATATTTAGATATAAATAATGAGTAAATGTATAAAATAAAAAAAATGAGTAAATAATAAATAATGAGTAAATTTCTGATAAACTGGTATACCATAAAAGGCCTAAGTTTCAATTTCAAGCCATAATATTTATATGGGTTTTGGTTATTTTATACTAACAGAAGTCATTAAGCTTTCAGAGCTATCTCAGGAAATTATTTTTGTATCTTTACACTTTTCTAATTAGTATTGCCAGGAAATGTAGATTACCAAAACAAAATAAACATTCTGCAAACACAAATAGTTACATAAAACAGTTTAACAAAGAATAAAATGTTCTGTTCCTATGATCCTTGGGCAGGCAAATGTGGCCAATTTCAAGATCACTCTTTTAAAGTCCATGAAAACAACATGCTCAAACTCTAGAGAAGTTACTGCTTTCATAATTTTTTATATTACTTATCCAAAGAGGAAAAAAGATTGAAGGACAGAGAAAATCGGTGACATGATTAAGATGTGAATAACCTGAACGTTGGAGAATTCAGTTTATATCAACAAATATTATGTGTTTAGTACAAATTGTGTATTGTATCAAATACTACTAGAAAACCAGATTAATTAATAAAACTTTTTCCTCCCTGCCATCAGAGCTCACAATTCAGCAGGGAAAAAGACATGTAATCAGATTTACAAATAACATGACAAATGTGGTAATTTAAGTATGTAGATTAACGCTGATGAGAATATATGCAGGGAACTCCAAGAATTTTCTAAGTCTACAGAAAAGAAATGACCCTGAAAAGTGATACAAAGACTAGAACACAAAGGATCCCCTATGCTATGTACACTGCTGATTTACTGTGGACATGATTCCTAAATTCCTTGATTAATCCAACCTAAAATTTTGACAACATAGGTATGTAACTATTTAATAACTGATCTATACTTATTAGTTTTTATGATTAAACATTTTATTTTAATCATTATATTTTTAATTACTAAAAGATTTTAAAAATCAGCTTTGTTATCTCTATGGTTTCTTATTGTTTACTCAGATTTTAATCCCTTTTTATGTCTTTATATACACTAAACACACATATTTTGTTTTATGTGTCTGGTAACATTCATATCTGGAGTTTGTAAAACTCTGATTCTGTAGTCTGTTTGTGCTGGCTCTCACTCATGGAGCCTTATTTCCCTGTACATCTTATTTTTGACCATGACCTTTGGAAATTTTGAAGCTTTGGTTTAAGTTAAATTTCTTCAAAAGAGATTTAAATTTCCTTTTGCCAGGAGCCTTGCAAGGATTAAGGTCCTAGAACCACTTCATTTCAAACTAAAGTTTTAGCTTGAGCTTTGTTGTCATTGTGGTTTTCTGGTCACACATGTAATATACATTGCAGCCTCAAGCACACATGGCGACTGCCTTGTGTGTACAAGTTCTCAGTGGACTCTTTCTCCCCTCCACCAGTGTCAATATCAAGACAAATAGGTTTTCTGGTCATCACCTTCTGTGAAGGGTTGTAAGGAGGAAGACATGAAACACATGGTCTGTTTGATGTCGTATTAAGGGTCTCAGGTCAGACACAAACTCTTGATAAGGCCCTAATCTTTCTTTCCTGTTATTTTTTACCCCCGCTGATAATCAAAATGGAGGTTCGGCTAAACAATACTCGATGGAAGCGTCCTGAGTGAATGCCAACTTTCTTGCGTGTTTAACTTTATTCTTTCATTTCGCCGTAGCCTTGAGAAAGAAATTAAAGAGCAGCCCCTAACATCTGGAATCTGGCTTAGCACTCACAGCTAGGCCCTGTTATTCTTTTTTTTCTTTTTTTAAATATTCGTTGTCCCCAAGCTCTTTTTCTTTTCTTTTTTTTTTTAGAATTTCACTTTTATTTATTTATTTATTTATTTTTGGCTGTGTTGGGTCTTCGTTTCTGTGCGAGGGCTTTCTCTAGTTGCGGCAAGCTGGGGCCACTCTTCATCGTGGTGCGCGGGCCTCTCACTATCGCGGCCTCTCTTGTTGTGGAGCACAGGCTCCAGACGCACAGGCTCAGTAGTTGTGGCACACGGATTTAGTTGCTCCGCGGCGTGTGGGATCTTCCCAGACCAGGGCTCGAACCTGTGTCTCCTGCACTGGCAGGCAGATTCTCAACCACTGCGCCACCAGGGAAGCCCCTGTTATTCTTCTGTTGAGCATGCTCTCACAGAATACCAACCTCAGTCAGTGTTACTCTGAGACCATGATAAAGTGAGACAAATCAAATCCATTTCAAAATTTTCTCCAAACAATGACAAAAACAAGGTCACTGTACCATTCACAAAATACCAAACATCACCCTCTTAGCTAAAATGAGCAAATGGTACTTCTTTATAAATGACCACTTTATCCTCATTCTAGTCTCCCCTCCCTTTCTAGGTAAGATTTATTGAGATACCTAATCATAGAACTGTCCTTGCTTTTTTTTTTTTTTTTTTAACTACATTCAAACTAGAGGCAAACCTTGTTTCCTTAGACCCTTACCCAAATCGCCAACCAAAGCCCAAATCCTATACTAGGTTGTTTCTGACATCCTTTTCCTGAGATACCCCATGGTTCCTTGCGGTGAGAGTTCTCCCTCAATGCAATGATTAATAAAATCCAACCGATTTAACTCCAGATGTGTTCCTAGTGGCCTTTGCCTGAAGGGTACTGATAGCTTCTAAGGATTTTTTTTATTGCTATTATCATTATTTTGCCAACTCACAACTCAGTATAACACGTAAAGTATTAAAAATAATTTATCCAACAGTTTTGTAGCAGAAGCATAGTTCAGAATGCCTAAAATACCTTATTGCAAACATCTCCTATGAAGAACATTTAAAACAATACAGAAAAATCAAGCAAAAGAAATCTACAAAGTAGTTAAGCATTGAGTATTTAATAGCACACTTACTCTGTCGCTTTGAAGGAACTAATAAAAGTTTGGAATTAATTTGTAAATGGGAAAGCTGGACTGGTCAAGCTGTGAATCTTTCAATGTCATGATCATACCATGCTTTGCATCATACAGAAACCTTAACCACAACTGACTCTACCAGGGATGGAAACCAAATTCAATTATATCCATCTATAACTTGGATCCCAGAGAAGCTAGAACTGTGTGATGTGGCTCATCGTAAGCAGACTGCCCAAGAATGGTTTGCTGTACGGGATACCAGACCATTTTACCTACTTAAGCTCTATGCACTACTCATTTGGGTAGTCCACAACCCCATATCATATAAATTATGTGAATATGTATGCATGTAAAGAATTTTTAAAATAATTTTGACTAAAAGTAAATCACTTAATTTACAATTGCTCATGCTTTTCACCATAAATATGCCTGATTTGGAATTCTGCAGAAGTGAGAAACATGAACTTTTTATGAACAGTAAATTTAACCATTGGTGATTTAGATATATTGTTTGATCATTTTGATATTGCACATTTCTCTTTCTATTTTGGAGCCAATATGTCTTTTTTTTTTTTTTTTTTTCAGGTCTCAAAGATTTTCCATAGGCCTTGGTAAGGTTAAAAACTACAGAATTTGCAAATCAAAACTACAATGAGGTATCACCTCACACAAGTCAGAATGGCCATCATCAAAAAATCTACAAACAATAAATGCTGGAAAGGGTGTGGAGAAAACGGAACCCTCTTGCCCTGTTGGTGGGAATGTATATTGATACAGCCACTATGGAGAACAGTATGGGGGTTCCTTAAAAAACTAAAAATAGAACTACCATATGACCCAACAATCCCACTACTGGGCATATACCCTGAGAAAACCATAATTCAAAAAGAGTCGTGTACCACAATGTTCATTGCAGCACTATTTACAATAGCCAGGGCATGGAAGCAACCTAAGCGTCCATCGACAGATGAATGGATAAAGAAGATGTGGCACATATATACAATGGAATATTACTCAGCCATAAAAAGAAATGAAATTGAGTTATTTGTAGTGAGGTGGATGGACCTAGAGTCTGTCATACAGAGTGAAGTAAGTCAGAAAGAGAAAAACAAATACCGTATGCTAACACATATATATGGAATCCAAACAAAAAAAAAAGAACCTAGGGGCAGGACAGGAATAAAGACACAGACGTAGAGAATGGACTTGAGGACATGGGGAGGGGGAAGGGTAAGCTGGGATGAAGTGAGAGAGTGGCATGGACATTTATACACTACCAAATGTAAAATAGATAGCTAGTGGGAAGCAGCCACATAGCACAGGGAGATAAGCTCGCAGTTTTGTGTCCACCTAGAGGGGTGGGATAGGGAGGGTGGGAGGGAGTTGCAAGAGGGAGGGGATATGGGGATATATGTATGCATATAGCTGATTCACTTCGTTATACAGCAGAAACTAACACACCACTGTACAGCAATTATACTCCAATAAATACGTTAAAAAAACCCCCAAAACTATAGAATTTGTTCTTGTAATTCCAAACAGATAAAACTGTCCTTTTTGGATATAGGGCCTAGTACTCCCAATCACATACTCTCTCTTGGGGAATGGGAATGTGACAAGCCAGAAAAAGATGAAAAACTATGGGGAAGTACAGAAGACACACAGGGAAAAGGCAGCAGAGCCATGCTAAGTGTAAACCATAATGTAGAGAGAAGAGAGGAATCTCAGAGGGATGAGTAGAAACAAGTTAGGAGAGAAGCAGAGACAAACATGGAGCATGGCAGACCACTAAAGTGGTATACAGATGGTCAAGACTGACTATCTAGCTTGCACAAGTAACCTGTGCAAAAAGAAAATGTGGAGCCTCTTGTTTAAAATTGTTAAGAATTTCTAGACAGTGACAGCAGAGCACTAAATGCAGTACAAGGAAAAAAAATTTTTTTCTGAAATTTTTAATTTATTTTTTATACAGCAGGTTCTTATTAGTTATCTATTTTATACATATTAGTGTATATATGTCAATCACAATCTCCCAATTCATTCCACCACAACTACCCCCCCGTCACTTTCCCCCTTGCTGTCCATATGTTTGTTCTCTACATCTGTGTCTCTATTTCTGCCTTGCAAACCAGTTCATTTGTACCATTTTTCTAGATTCTACATATAAGTGTTAATATATGATATTTGTTTTTCTCTTTCTGACTTACTTCACTCTGTATGACAGACTCTAGGTCCATCCACCTCAGTACAAATAACTCAATTTCGTTCCTTTTTATGGCTGAGTAATATTCCATTGTATATATGTGTCACATTTCTTTATCCATCCGTCTGCTGATGGGCATTTAGGTTGCTTCCATGACCTGGCTATTGTAAATAGTGCTGCAATGAACATTGGGGTGCATGTGTCTTTTTCAATTATGGTTGTCTCTGGGTATATGCTCAGTAGTGGGATTGCTGGGTCATATCGTAATTCTATTTTTAGTTTTTTAAGGAACCTCCATACTGTTCTCCATAGTGGCTGTATCAATTTACAGTCCCACCAACAGGTAGGAGGGTTCCCTTTTTTCCACATGTTCTCCAGCATTTGTTTGTAGATTTTCTGATGATGCCCATTTGTTTGTAGATTTTCTGATGATGCCCATTCTAACCAGTGTGAGGTGATACCTCATTGTAGTTTTGCATTTCTCTAATAATTAGTGATGTTGAGCAGCTATTCATGTGCCTCTTGGCCACTTGTATGTCTTCTTTGGAGAAATGTCTATTTAGGTCTTCTGCCCATTTTTTGATTGGGTTGTTTGTTTTTTTAATATTGAGCGGCATGAGGTGTTTATATATTTTGGAGGTTAATCCTTTGTCCATTGATTCGTTTGCAAATATTTTCTCCCATTCTGAGGGTTGCCTTTTGGTCCTATTTATAGTTTCTTTTGCTGTGAAAAAGCTTTTAAATTTCATTAGGTCCTATTTGTTTATTTTTGATTTTACTTCCATTACTCTAGGAAGTGGGTCAAAAAAGATCTTGTTTGCTATGATTTCCGTCAAAGAATGTTCTTCCTATGTTTTCCTCTAACAGTTTTATAGTGCCCGGTCTTACATTTAGGCATTTAATCCATTTTGAGTTTATTTTTGTGTATGGTGTTAGGGAGGGTTCTAATTTCATTCTTTTACATGTAGCTGTCCAGTTTTCCGAGCAACACTTATTGAAGAGGCTGCCTTTTCTCCATTGTATATCCTTGGCTCCTTTGTCATAGATTAGTTGACCATAGGTGCGTGGGTTTATCTCTGAGCTTTCTATCATGTTGCATTGATCTATATTTCTGTTTTTGTGCCAGTACCATATTGTCTTGATTACTGTAGCTTTGTAGTATAGACTGAAGTCAGGGAGTCTGATTCCTCCAGCTCTGTTTTTTTCCCTCAAGATTGCTTTGGCTATTCGGGGTTTTGTGTATCCATGCAAATTTTAAGATTTTTTTGTTCTAGTTCTGTAAAAATGCCATTGATAATTTGATAGGGATTGCATTGAATCTGTAGATTGCTTTGGGAAGTATAGTCATTTTCACAATATTGATTCTTCCAATCCAAGAACATGATATATCGCTCCTTCTGTTTGTGTCATCTTTGATTAATTTCATCAGTGTCTTATAGTTTTCTAAGAACAGGTCTTTACCTCCTTAGGTAGGTTTATTTCTAGGTATTTTATTTTTATTGTGACAATAGTGATTGGGATTGTTTCCTTAATTTCTCTTTCTGATCTTTCGTTATTAGTGTATAGGAATGCAAGAGATTTCTGTGCATTAATTTTGTATCCTGCTACTTTACCAATTCATAAATTAGCTCTGGTAGTTTTCTGGTGGCATCTTTAGGAGTCTCTATGTATAGTATCATCCCATCTGCAAACAGTGACAGATTTACTTCTTCTTTTCCGATTTGTATTCCTTTATTTCTTTTTCTTCTCTGACTTCCAAAACTATGTTGAATAATAGTGGTGAGAGTGGGCAACCTTGTCTTATTCTGGATCTTAGAGGAAATGCTTTCAGGGTTTCACCATTGAGAATGATGTTTGCTGTGGGTTTATCGGATATGGCCTTTATTATGTTGAGGTAGGTTCCCTCTATGCCCACTTTCTGGAGAGCTTTTATCATAAATGGGTGTTGAATTTTGTCAAAAGCTTTCTCTGCAAGGATTGAGATGATCATATGGTTTTCATTCTTCAATTTGTTAATATGGTGTATCACATTGATTGATTTGCGTATATTGAAGAATCTTTGCATCCCTTGGATAAATCCCATTTGATCGTGGTGTATGATCCTTTTAATGTGTTGTTGGATTCTGTTTGCTAGTATATTGTTGAGGATTTTTGCATCTATATTCATCACTGGTATTGGTGTATACTTTTCTTTCTTTGTAGTATCTCTGTCTGGTTTTGGTATCAGGGTGATGGTGACCTCATAGAATGAGTGTGGGAATGTTCTTTCCTCTGCAATTGTTTGGAAGAGTTTGAGAAGGATAGGTGTTAGCTCTTCTCTAAATGTTTGATAGAATTCAACTGTGAAGCCATCTGGTCCTGAACTTTTGTTTGTTGGAAGATTTTTAATCAGTTTCAATTTCATTACTTGTGATTGGTCTGTTCATATTTTCTGTTTCTTCCTGGTTCAGTCTTGGAAGGTTATACCTTTCTAAGAATTTGTCCATTTCTTCCAGGTTGTCCATTTTATTGGCATAGAGTTGCTTGTAGTAGTCTCTTATGGTGCTTTGTATTTCTGCAGTGTCCATTGTAACTTCTCCTTTTTCATTTCTAATTTTATTGAGTCCTCTCCCTTTTTCTTGATGAGTCTGGCTAAGGGTTTATCAATTTTGTTTAACTTCTCAAAGAACCAGCTTTTAGTTTTATTGATCTTTGCTATTGTTTTCTTTCTTTTTAGTTCATTTATTTCTTCTCTGATCTTTATGATTTCTTTCCTTCTGCTAACTTTGGGTTTTGTTTCTTCTTCTTTCTCTCATTCCTTTAGGTGTAAGGTTAGATTGTTTATTTGAGATTTTTCTTGTTTCTTGAGGTAGGCTTGTATAGCTATAAACTTCCCTCTTAGAACTGCTTTTGCTGCATCCCATAGGTTTTGGATCATCGTGTTTTCATTGTCATTTGTCTCTAGGTATTTTTTGATTTCTTGTTTGATTTCTTCAGTGATCTCTTGGTTATTTAGTAACATATTGTTTAGCCTCCACGTGTTTGTGTTTTTGTATTTTTTTCCCTGTAATTGATTTCTAATCTCATAGCGTTGTGGTTGGAAAAGGTGCTTGATATGATTTCAATTTTCTTAAATTTACTGAGGCTTGATTTGTGACCCAAGATGTGATCTATCCTGGAGAATGATCTGTGCGCACTTGAGAAGAAAGTGTAATCTGCTGTTTTTGGATGGAATGTCCTATAAATATCAATTAAATCTATCTGGTCTATTGTGTCATTTAAAGCTTCTGTTTCCTTATTTATTTTCATTTTGGATCATCTGTCCATTGGTGTAAGTGAGGTGTTAAAGTCCCCTGCTATTATTGTGTTACTGTCAATTTCCTCTTTTATAGCTGTTAGCAGTTGCCTTATGTATTGAGGTGCTCCTATGTTGGGTGCATATATATTTATAATTGTTATATCTTCTTCTTGGATTGATCCGTTGATCATTATGTAGTGTCCTTCCTTGTCTCTTGTAACATTCTTTATTTTAAAGTCTATTTTATCTGATATGAGTATTGCTCCTCCAGCTTTCTTTTGATTTCCATTTGCATGGAATATCTTTTTCCATCCCCTCACTTTCGGCCTGTATGTGTCCCTAGGTCTGAAGTGGGTCTCTTGTAGACAGCATATATATGGGTCTTGTTTTTGTGTCCATTCAGCGACCCTGTGTCTTTTGGTTGGAGCATTTAATCCATTCACGTTTAAGGTAATTATCAATATGTATGTTCCTATTACCATTTCCTTAATCGTTATTGGTTTGTTTTTGTAGGTCCTTTTCTTCTCTTGTGTTTTCCACAGAAGTTCCTTTAGCATTTGTTGTAGAGCTGGTTTGGTGGTGCTGAATTCTCTTAGCTTTTGCTTGTCTGTAAAGCTTTTGATTTCTCCATGGAATCTGAATGAGATTCTTGCTGGGTACAGTAATCTTGGTTGTAGGTTCTTCCCTTTCATCACTTTAAATATATTGTGCCACTCCCTTCTGGCTTGTAGAGTTTCTGCTGAGAAATCAGCTGTTAACCTTATGGGAGTTTCCTTGTATATTGTTTGTCTTTTTTCCCTTGTTGCTTTCAATAATTTTTCTTTGTCTTTAATTTTTGTCAGTTTGATTACTATGTGTCTTGGCATGTTTCTTCTTGGGTGTATCCTGCCTGGGACTCTCTGTGTTTCCTGGACTTGGATGGCTATTTCCTTTCCCATGGTAGGGACGTTTTCGACTATAATCTCTTCAAATATTTTCTCGGGTCCTTTCTCTCTCTCTTCTCCTTCTGGCACCCCTACAATGTGAATGTTGGTGTGTTTAATGTTGTCCCAGGGGTCTCTTAGGGTGTCTTCATTTCTTTTCATTCTTTTTTCTTTAATCTGTTCTGCAGCAGTGAATTCCACCATTCTGTCTTCCAGGTCACTTATCCATTCTCCTGCCTCAGTTATTCTGCTATTGATTCCATCTAGTGTATTTGTCATTTCAGTTATTGCATTGTTCATCTCTGTTTGTTTGTTCTTTAATTCTTCTAGGTGCTTGTTCTTTAATTCTTCTAGGTCTTTGTTAAACATTTCTTGCCTCTTCTCGATCTTTGCCTCCATTCTTTTTCCGAGGTCCTGAATCATCTTCACTATCATTATTCTGAATTCTTTTTCTGGAAGGTTTCCTATCTCCACTTCATTTAGTTGTTTTTCTGGGGTTTTATCTTGTTCCTTCATCTGGTATATAGCCCTCTGCCTTTTCGTCTTGTCTACTTTTCTGTGAACGTGGTTTTTGTTCCACAGGCTGCAGGATTGTAAGGCTTCTTGCTTCTGCTGTCTGCCCTCTGGTGGATGAGGCTGTCTAAGAGGCTTGTGCAAGTTTCCTGATGGGAGGGACTGGTGGTGGGTAGAGCTGGGTGTTGCTCCGGTGGGCAGAGCTCGGTAAATCTTTAATCTGTTTGTCTGGTGATGGGTGGGGCTGGGTTCCCTCCCTGTTGGTTGTTTGGCCTGAGTCGACCCAGCACTGGAGACTACTAGGCTCTTCAGTGGGGCTAATGGCAGACTTGGGAGGGCTCACGCCAAGGAGTACTTCCCAGAACTTCTGCTGCCAGTGTCCTTGTCCCCACGGTGAGTCACAGCCACACTCCGCCTCTGCAGGAGACCCTCCAACACTAGCAGGTAGGTCTGATTCAGTCTCCTATGGGGTCACTGCTCCTTCCCCTGGGTCCCGATGCGCACACTACTTTGTGTGTGCCCTCCAAGAGTGGAATCTCTGTTTCCCCCAGTCCTATCGAAGTCCTGCAATCAAATCCTGCTTGCCTTCAAAGTCTGATTCTCTAGGAATTCCTCCTCACATTGCTGGCCCCCCAGGTTGGGAAGCCTGACATGGGGCTCAGAACCTTCACTCCAGTGGGTGGACTTCTGTGGTAGAAGTGTTCTCCAGTTTGTGAGTCACCCACCCAGCAGTTATGGGATTTGATTTTATTGTGATTGCGCCCCTCCAACCATCTCATTGCGGCTTCTCCTTTGTCTTTGGGGTATCTTTTTGGTGAGTTCCAGTGTCTTCCTCTCAATGATTGTTCAGCAGTTAGTTGTGATTCCAGTGCTCTTGCAAGAGGGAGTGAGTGCACGTCCTTCTACTCCGCCATATTGAACCAATCTCCAAGTACAAGAAAAATTTTGAACATGGAACCATGTGTGACTGCACAGGTCACACAACCATGAAGCTGGCTCTGCTGATGGCTTTTTCACTCTTCCCAGGAAGTGACTCTTTGGTGCTGGCATTGACTCGTATGCTCCCTTATCACTCCACATGCTGAATCTTATCACCCAGGCCCACTGAACATACCACTCACTTGGGATCTTGAAAAAACCTTCTGACTCATTGTATACAATATGAAAATGAATTACATTTGAAAACTAAATGAACTAAAATTGCCCTATCTTTATCAGTTAGTGTATTTATACATTTTAAAGCTGAAAACCAATGACTACTTGTTTCTAATAACTTAAAGGCACATAATGAAAATACAGCATATGACAGGTGCCCAATCCAAGGGTCAAAAAGACAATTGGCATATTCTCAATCTTTAAAAAGGGTGAATGAAAGACTCTTTAGGTGGTTTTGCTTTAATCTTTAGTAAAGTTGAAGTAAAATGGTGTGTTTATTATGGAAGACAAGTCCCTTAGCCCTCCTTCCAACCAGAGACACCCCTGAGCTTCTCCTATATAACACTACTTAATATATTATGACTCCCAAGTTATGTAAGGTAAAGCGTTATATAAACAAAGGAGACTACGTACATATTTCTCTGGGTTTTCCAGGGACAAATATATAGAGGTGTCAGGCATTTGAATTTTTTATCCCACCAAATAACCCAGTCACAAAGGATCCATCCATGAACATTCTTTGACCTCTAATCCTACATTTCAATCTTTACTTTGGTAACTCAGCATATCTGAAGTGGAAAAAAAAAACCAAACTATCTATCTATCTCTCTATCTATCTACCTATCCACCTACCTCCTGGTACCTTTTCCATCCAGAAAAATAACCTACTTATTATTGTTAGTGACATTATAATTCTTTCTGCTACCTGAGATCAAAACAGCTTTGATTCCTTTTTCATTGCTTGAATCAATCTGTTTCTGATTCCTATCAATTCCACTATGAACTATCCCTTCCACTCAGGCCTTCCTTTCTAGCCAGTCTCTTCTCACCAAAAAATCAGGCCTTAATACCACTCACTTGGGCCACTTCAATAGTCTCCTAACCAGGTATCTTCACCTCCAATGTCTCTCCATTCTATTCCCCCCATGTTTCTATCTCTACTAACATTCATCTTATTTAAGATCATATCATTTGATGGATCAAAAAACAAAATTAGATCCCCATTATTGGAGAGAGTTAGTTCTGACTCTGCCTGGCATCCCTTCTTTGGACCCCTTCAATTTTGGGTCCCAATATGCACTTTCCATCCTTCACTTGCATTGCTTCCCCATCCTATCTTTATGCTTAAACTGACCTGAACTGCATACTGTTCTATTTTCCTGTCTCCAACTCATTGTTTCTGCTGTTCTCTACACCTAGAATACTATCAACCTGGGTAATATAGAGTCATAAGTTGGGAAACTGGATTAGTTTAGGTTCACTAAAACATAAACTTTGCAAGGGTATAGTTCTGTTTTGTTCTTACTCTGTTTACTGATATAGCAAAAGTGCCAAGAACTGTGCCCAACTCACACAATAAATATTTGTTGAATGAATGGATAAGATTCCTTAAGAGTTTAATGGCCTGCAATTCCAACCAATGATGCCTAGGCATTAGTCACCTCAGTAAACACTTTATATCAAGTACTTGCATGTGAAAGCCACTGTATGAATATGTTGGATGATACAGATACTAACTGTATATACTACATACATATACTATATTACATATACAAACAATATATAGAGGAATAGAACAAGACCAACAAACTGGTCTACAGAGCACACTTTTCTTGCAAACGGCCCCAGAGTACTTATTATTTATTGTATACAATATTCCAGCCATATTGACTATATACATAATATTCCAGCCAGAAGGATATATACAAATGCATATGCTCAAAATTAAAAAAAAAAAAAAAACTTTGGGGAACTTTTCTAGAACATTACATGCAACTACGAACTTAGAGTTTGTTTTTATTTTCCAGAGTTTTAGTTTTCCTAGGACTTCATGCCAACTATATACTATTGTTTTCTTATATTCATAAAACTGTTTATCTCTGGACACTTAACATCTTTGGTCCTGGTATCCTAGGGTTGCTGCCACTTAATGAGAATAACAGGATAATGTTCCTTCTAGTTTACTAGCTACACTGAATCAGCTACAGAAAGACTGACAAGTGAGAGGAATGATGGCTGAGGCTGATTTATAACCAAGGAAAACAGATAAAACTTAGGAGAGAAAAAGGACTGCCCGTATGTTAATCTTAGACATTAAGTCTTAAAGAATACAACAGGTCCAAAATCTTTTGATTAAAAGGCAGTCCTTTACACTCTGGTTTATTAAGAATTTTATGTACAGATAGGTGTGTTGTAATGAATTAGTATACAGGCCAGTATTAACTCCAAATTTCTGAAAGGACCTCAATCTGAATTTAGAAAATTCAAGATTGTCACAATTCAAAAGGTATTTCTTAAAAAGTCTCCCTTCAAGGTCAAAATAATCTTTGAGTATCTTATATTACAATAATTCCTGTCTATTAGAATTCACTCAGATATTCAGTTCAATACTTGCACAGAGTATAAGAGATATAAAAAGTTCCTCAGAGGCACTTCTTCCAGTGTTTAACAATCCTCTCCTTTTAATTGGGTAGATGAGAAAAGTGAATACCAGTGTTTAACATTTTCAGCTTAATTATATACGACCTTGGCAATGGCAGCTAAGTTAATAACTAGATATTTCAAAGAAGTCATGGTATATATAATTATTAAGAAGAGTAACATGTCATGCTATTCATGAGTATTTATTAAAATAGTTCACAGACAAAAGTATGCACCCACTAAAATATAGTATGCAATTCCTTTCAAACCCATGTTTCCCTCAGGATTAAATTTCATGGACAAATTGTTTTCCAGGTTTAAATTCTGCCTTCTGCTCATATTCCTGACCATTGTTTTTTCTCTATGCTTTTCTTCCTAAGAAGTGAGACTACAAACTGTACATTAAAGAGGTAGTACCATCTCAGAAATCCGAAGAGGTTCTCCTTGTGTAATGCCAGTTTTGTTTTCATTTTCGTTGCTGTTGTTGTTTTAAAAATGTTTCCTAGCGTTGTTCTTAAAACTATTTTTCAGACTCACAGAACATATTTTAAATTTCTACTGCTTGACATTGTGCTCAGTATAGACGATTATCTGAATTTTATATAGACAGAAACATAGAATATTAAGGCTTAAAGGCCCCTAGAGGTGACATGGTCCAACCCTCATCTTTTACGGATGAGGAAATAGAGATTATGAAATGTTACAAGTTAGATATTTAGTGGGAAAATTAGTGGTTTTAAAACATTAACTGAGGTCTCCAAAATACTCTGAAATATATCCAGAAATGCTTTGTAATTTGTATTGTGGAAACCTAAATTTAGTATACCACCTTATGTTGTTTTAAAGGTAAAAAAGGTAGAATAATGTACAGATTGAATGAATAACAGATTTAAGAAACTGCCTTGACTATGGGTATATCTATTTTTTTTTCAGGTATGTAAACCTATGGCATTCTCAAAAGAGAAAAGTAATTTGAAATACTTAGCAATCTGATGCTACTCCTTGGACAGTCTCAGTCTAGCAGTGGACCCACACATGTGTCTTATTAACTTCTCTCAGCCCTCCCTTCCAATATTACCTCTTCTAACTTTAACTTACTACCTTCTCAGTCTTAGTGTATTTCAGTGAATATGCAGATGTAGCATTCATTTGTATTAATGCTGCAGCACATCCTCAACTCTGTATTCTTGAGAATTGATTCATACCTTTCTACCTGGTTTCATGAGTATTTATGTGCAAATCTTGGGATAAACTTCAACAATAATGCCCCCAAATCTGAAGAGCATGTAAAGTATGATAGGGAGACACTGCCACAGGAATGGTAGGGGAAGAAGATGGGAGATAGGATTTTCACTTGCCCTGGTGTTGTTTGCTAATCCATGAATGGGCAGGTGACTTAAGTAACTAGACAAATAGTCTCTACTCTATTAAATTTTTTATCACATATATTGTACTTTAATCATATATAAAATAGAGTGAAAATGTGTTTCTCAGAACGTTAGCTTATCTTATATATAATGCATACTTTTAGGAGAAACAGAACTGATAAAAGCAGAAGAAGTAGGAGGAGGGAAAAAGGAAAATGGGAGAGAAACTTAGAGAACAACAGGGCAGAGGACCAGGGAAAATGGAGTAGGATACAATTTCAGTTCAGAGATTTATGCTATAGATTATACAGGCATGACCATTATTTCAAGTTTTTGTATGCTATATAGGAAAAAAAAAAACCCGACTATCTTACTAATGATGCATTCAGTAGAGTTACTTTTTAACATGAATAACTTATCCCAGGGTAACAAATACACTTAATGGAAAACTGTAAAGATATGGAAACATAATTTTAGAAAATAGATGTAGAGAAGTTTAGGTTCTAGGAAAGCAGAAAAGCATTATATAGAAGGGAAAACACAGGTGATAAGAGGTAAGTAGGTACCTACCTAACAGGAAAGCATCAAAAATGAAGTACCACAGTCATCCGTGGGTAACACTATCACCCTTTAATCCACATATATTTTGTCATTTCTGATTTTGCCCATACTACACACTATATCAAGTAAAATACATTACAGTTTAGTGATTACAAAGGATAGCACTAGAGCAGAGGTCAGCAAACTTTTTCTGAAAGTAACAGATAGTAAATGAATGGGGTGGCAGGTAAATGAATAATGAAAAGGGAGAAAATAAAAATTATAAAAGTCACGCAGATGAATGGATAAAGATGTGGCACATATATACAATAGAATATTACTCAGCCATAAAAAGAAATGAAATTGAGTTATTTGTAGTGAGGTGGATGGACCTAGAGTCTGTCATACAGAGTGAAGTAAGTCAGAAAGAGAAAAACAAATACCATATTTTAACACATATATATGGAATCTAAAAAAAAAAATGGTTCCAAAGAACCTAGGGGCAAGACAGGAATAAAGACACAGATGTAGAGAATGGACTTGAGGACATGGGGAGGGGGAAGGGTAAGGTGGGACGAAGTGAGAGAGTAGCATTGACATATATACACTACCAAATGTAAAACTGATAGCTAGTGGGAAGCAGCTGCATTGCACAGGGAGATCAGCTCAGTGCTTTGTGACCACCTAGAGGGGTGGGATAGGGAGGGTGGCAGGGAGATGCAAGAGGGAGGGGATATGGGGATATATGTAAACATATAGCTGATTCACTTTGTTATACAGCAGAAACTGACACAACATAGTAAAGCAATTATACTCCAATAAAGATGTTAAAAAAATTATAAAAGTCATGAATGTATAATACCATAAAAATGGTCATGAAACACTAATGACTAAATAGCATTGTGGTGGACCAAAAGGGTCTTCAAACCAAACAGATGTGAGTTCAAATCCCAGCTCCCACATTGTGTTCCTGGGTAAATTACTTTACCTCTCTAATCCTCAGTGTCCTTATGAATATATAGGGGATAATTATAGCATTTGGCTCTTAGGGTTGTTGAGATCATTGAATTAAATAACTCTCATGAAGTTTAACATGGTTCCTGCCACATAGTAATTATCCAATAAATAGGAGAAATAAATGTCCATCGACAGATGAATGGATAAAGAAGATGTGGTACATATATACAATGGAATATTACTCAGCCATAAAAAGGAACAAAATTGGGTCATTTGTAGAGACGTGGATGGACCTAGAGTCTGTCACACAGAGTGAAGTAAGTCAGAAAGAGAAAAACAAATATCGTATATTAGCACATGTATGTGGAATCTAGAAAAATGGTACAGGTGAACCTATCTGCAGGGTAGGAATAGAGACTCAGACGTAGAGAATTGACGTTTGGACACTGGGAGGGTGGGGGCGTGGGGACGGTGGGTGGGATGAATTGGGAAATTGGGCTTGATATATATACACTACCATGTGTAAAACAAACAGCTAGTGGGAACCTGCTGTATAGCGCAGGGAGCTCAGCTCAGTGCCCTGTGGTGACCTAGATGGGTGGGATGGGGGCAGGGGGCTGGGAGGGAGGTCTAAGAGGGAGGGGATATATGTATACATATAGCTGATTCACTTTATTGTACAGCAGAAACTAACACAACACTGTAAAGCAACTATACCCCAATTAAGAAAAAAAAAAAAGAGAGAAAAAAAAGTGAAAGGCTGGGCGGTGGCTATACTATAGCAAAAGAAACATTTGGTCAGTTTTCATAGTTAATAATCACTATAGTTTTATTTTGTAACACAACTATTTTTTAACTGAGATATGATTGACATTTAATATTGTATAAGTTTAAGGTGTGCAAGGTGTTGATTTGATACACTTACAAACTGCACTATGATTACCACCAAAGTTTTAGATAACACCTCCATCAAGTCACAAAGTGATCATTTCTTTTTTTGTGGTGAGAACACTTATGATCTAGTCTCTTAGCAACTTGAAAGTATATAATATAGTATCATTAACTATAAACATCATTCTGTATATTAGATCTCCAAAACGTATTCATCTTCTGATTGCAAGTCTGTACCCTTTGACCAACATCTCTCCACTTCCCCCACCCTTCAGCCCCTTGTAACCACCATTCTATTCTCTGTTTCTATGAGTTTGACTTTTTTAGATTTAACAAATAAGTGATATAATACAGTATCTGTCTTTCTCTGCAGATTTCACTTTTAATGATTTTTTATATGGTTTCCCCACTGGACTATAATCCCATGAGGAATGGACCTTGTATGTCCATAATTGTATTCCCAGTGGCTGGCACCATCTCTAACATGCTGTAGGTACTCAGTAAATATTTCTGAGTGAATGAATGGACCCAGAATGAGAAAGTATAGGTTAAAATTAAAATTCTATCATTTATAGTCGTGTGTGCAAATACTTTCTCAGTCTCAGTATCTTTATTTATAAAATGGAGACAATAGTAACACTCGATATAATTGTTGTGAGGAGTCAGAGAGAAACATACTTTAATAAATACAATAGCATCCAACAGAGTGCTTGGGAAATAGTCAGTGCTAAATAAATGTTAACTGAATCAAATTTAGTTGTTTTTCTTTAAACTAAGGCTGACCATAATATTAAGTAATAAATTTCTTTGTTTTCCAAGCACTTTGGTATTAGACTATTTATATTGATGTCTGTGATGTTTAACAATCAGAATGACTTATGTTTAAGTCTATGACATTCTTTTACCTTTCAATAAAATTCCATAAGTAAAATGTAAAGGAAGACATAGTTTTCATAGTTGTATGCTCTTGAAAGAAAAGCCACTGATCTTAGTATAAAGAACTTAATTGATCAGTTCTGCCAAAGTAGCATGTTGCTCACTCTGTACTCACTGATTTTAAATTAAAAATTAATATGTCTACCTTTGCTCACTAGTGAATTTATTGGAAATCATCAATATTTCATGCATGGCATAGGTCAAACCTATGTTGTGTATCTAATGCAGTAATGTATGAGGTGTTGCTGGGATTCAACCAGTGGCTGGAGAACCTTCATCTTCAGCAGAAGATGGCATTAGCAGGGAACATGATGAACCAAGGAGAAGAAATTTATGGCCTTTCTCTATCCTGCTACAAAATTAATGATGGCTCTCTATGAAACTCTTAAGCCAAAATATCTAAGTATAAGAAAGGAAAGAAAAGAAAATCTTCAAGACAATGTTTAAGTTAAGGTTTACAAGGTATAGCTATTAAAAGACACATTTTAAAGTAACGTTTAATGTCACTGGAAAATGCCAATGAGATAAAGTTAAATGTGAAATGAGAATGGAAAACTATACACAGTTTTGGCCCAATTTTATACAATTATCTTTTGTACGTACATATGTTTTTAAAAATAAACTATAAGGAATTGTGCAAATATAAAAATGTCAGTTGTCTCTAAATATTTAGGTTATGGATGTCTTTTATTTTCTTCTTAATACTTGCATGTTAGGTTAATTAGATTCTCACTCTCAGGAAAATAAGGACACATGAGGAATTGACAACAGTGGCAGAGTTGAAGCTGAAAGAAAAAATATAATGCAGAATTCTGCAGAGACTGTAATAGGCCATGTATAGGCCTAAGTTATGAGAAAGCAGAAATTAAGAGGAAGCAGAAGTCAGGAGTCAGTTAAATATGCGGAGTGGGGGTTGATGTAGCTAATTTACAAAGAAAGAAAAGGCCAAGAGAGTAATTGACTTCAGGTAATGGTGAAGCACAAGAGTGAAGACCCTGTGGCCTGATTTAGCCTACAGGTCCACCCTTCCTGGGGCTAGACTTTCCAATGTTTCCTGCCTGACTAAGGCTGAATGATTTAGTTATTTCTAGGCTTCTATGTGAATGCAAAAAAATCCCATTACATGAACTAACTTGAGAGTCTCTTCCTTACAACAAGAGCTTAAATAAAATAACAATTAAGTTAAAAGAAGGAAAATAATATATTCTATGGATTCTAAAGCCAATGACTCCAGAATTTATATCAGAGATGGGTTTTAAAGGATGCCACATGGTTGAGCCTAGGCAGGGATTATCCTGAAGCCACAGTCCTATAGCAAATACACTATTAACTAATTGTGTATTTCAGGAGGCTTTAAGCAGTATTTGCATAACAAATGCTGTTACTTAGCTTGTACTTTCATTTGAGGAGGATGAGACATTATTCAGGGACTAAACTGCATTTTAAAATCCATTAAGTAAGAGGCCCTATGCCATCGTTAAGTCCTCAAAAAGATGTTGCTGGACATGGTATAGAACTGAGAGCAAGCTCAAAATTATATATTGTTGTCGATGCTTACTTCTGAGATGTGCTTTAAGGGCTGCTTAAATAACTGTTAGGAAAAAGTATATTCTTCTCAGGTCTTCCATTATAAAACACTCCGCTCCTACATACAAGCTCAAAAGAGACTGAGAAGAATTGATTATTTGTCACACAAGATAAGGAGAAATGTTTTGGAGGGTACCTGGAGGCACATTGTAGTTACACGTCTTCTAATGTTTAGGACAGCACAAGCCAACAAGTCTCAAACATTCAGAGACCCAAATAAGGACCTGCTCAAGCTAGCACTGATGTTTGTTTGAAGTAACATTGAAAAGAGGAAAAAAGGAAGATTTGATGAAGGCAAGGAATTATTAAAGACATAGAATTGGGCTTCCCTGGTGGCGCAGTGGTTGAGAATCTGCCTGCCAATGCAGGGGACACGGGTTCGAGCCCTGGTCTGGGAAGATCCCACATGCCGCGGAGCGGCTGGGCCCGTGAGCCACAATTACTGAGCCTGCGCGTCTGGAGCCTGTGCTCCGCAACAGGAGAGGCCGCGACGGTGAGAGGCCCGCGCACCGCGATGAAGAGTGGTCCCACTTGCCGCAACTGGAGAAAGCCCTCGCGCAGAAACGAAGACTCAACACAGTCATAAATAAATAAATAAAGAACGTGAATTTCTTAAAAAAAAAAAAAAGATAAGTGACTTCTTAAAAAAAAAAAAAAGACATAGAATTTATGCACTGGGACTAAGATTAGGGATGACAAATAGGTTCTACTTTATATGCCAATCATAGCTGATTAATAATGGTTACCTAGAGTACGGTGAAGAGAAGAAATTCACAGCCAAACTGGGGATGGAAAAATGCTCTGGGATCAATTACGAAGGTTTGCTACTGGCCTGGAATGCCACATAGTTGCCATCTCTGGACAAATGAAGTCAGGAGTAGAAGAGATGATGGTGCGGAAAGAGTAGAGTCTTTGCCATTCACATATTGTCTCACATATGTGTGGGGTTTTGGGGAAGGCTATTTAACCTCCCTTAGCTTCCATCTTTTCATCATAGGAATCATAACACCTACTTCATAGTATTTCTGTGAGAATTAAATAAAATAACACGGAAAGTTCGCAAGACATTTCCAGGCACAAACCAGGTGTCCAAGAAAATGTTAGGTCCCTTCTTCCTAGCTTCTTTCATAATATTTGGTCCAATGCCGTACTTTTGGCTCACAATTGATTACAAATGCACAGTCCATACTCTAGGCCCATGACTTATTATAACTGTACCATTCCTATTATTGGCCCATGATTATTTACAACTGTATAGCTTATTCTATTGGTACAGATTTGACTATATTTGTGCAGCCCATACTATAGGCTCACTGTTGATCACAACTGTATCACCCTATGCTTTAGGTCTACACATTGCCATTTTTGCTATTGGAATATAAGAAGAAAAAAATACAAACATCACAGACCATATATAGCTGACTTTGAAAAAATGTGGTGGTTCTTGTGGTGAATACCTAAAAAACTATGTATAAGATAGTTTGTTTTCACTGAATAGAAATGCAGACATTAACTCGTCTTTTGAAAAATGCAAGAGATGAAAACTCTGTACTTTCTGCTCAATTTTTATAAAACCTAAAACTGCTCCAAAATTTTTCAATTATTTAAAAAATCCATTTATGAGTCTATGATAAAAAAAAATCTAGGTGCACCCTTGCACCACTGTTCAGTCAGGAAACTCCTTCTGGCTCCTCTCTCTGTCATCCCTGCTTCCCTATTCTTATTACTCCCTATCTACTTTCTCACAAGGGTTGGAAGAACAATGAGTGCAATGAAAAGATGGCTATTCTGACTTTTTGGTGAGGCTAGTACCTATCTTAATAAAAAGGAGTATGTAGTTCAACTCTATTCACACACTCAGAAAAGAAAGAAACAACTTGGTGAGGGTCAATTAGGATTCATCTATTTTCTTTGCTTGTTTTGTAAAGCTTGATGCTTAAGTATGTTTTCCTTATGCTGCCTGATAAATTTCAAGTGAAAGGCTCAAGTTGGAGCAGTCTACAAACCCTGAATCTAAAATTTAAAAGTAATCTGCAAAAATGGCAATAGGGTGTACTGAGAAAACTCATTTTGTCTTGGCTTCATTTCACCCATTTTTATATAGGACTGGCTTGATAAGGCAGTGTGGCTCACCTACTTAATTATTACAATCTGCTCTTCCAAAAAATGTGTTTCCAACAAATGTACAACTGGGTATACGATTCCTTTGGATTCCAGTTACTCCATATTATTGTCAGCCAAATCAAAACTGTACTGCAGCTACAAAAGAACTTTACTTTTTTTTTTTTTAGAAAATATGTTGTCTCATCAAACGTACGTAGCTTCTTCCAGTTAGTTTAGTAAAATAGGTTACTGTTTTCCATATTGTAAGAAGACACGCTTAACAAAGTGTAAACTGCTCTGCTATCCATCATGAATCTTCACACTGACCCACAGATTTTTCCCCTCTAGACAAAAATCTCCCACCTCTAGTGGTCAGCTAGTTAAGTCCCTTCATCAGTAGACGGTGAGTATCAGAAAGCGTGAAGAGTCAACTAGGGAGAAGGAGCCGTGGTTTTATTTATTTACTTTTAATTGATAAATGAGCCAATAAACCTAGCCTATCTTTTTTAGGATTTGTCACTGAAATCAGACAGTTGAAATTCCTTTAGAATATTACCATCCCTACTTATCTATGCTAAACATCTCTCCACACTAATCCATTTCCTTCTGCTTCTTAAATCAAAAAAAGCCAACACAAGCCAACCCTCTGCCAATAAGAGAACCATGTCTGTAAATAATAAGATCTATTTTAAAAAGTCAAAATGGTAAATAGTAAGGACTAAAGTTCTTATCAAGACACTAGTTTCTTGTCACATATCCCTTGGCTAAGAGAATTGTCTACATTTTAAATTTAGTTTAATTTTTAGATGGTGTTCTGGCCAAAAGATCACATCAAATCTCCTTGAATCAAATGTATTCAAGCAAAAGTATTAAGAACATCTTGTATATGTAGCTTTAACAATGCCAGTCTTGAAATTTTTGATGAGAAATTATTTTTTGAGCCAACAGCAAAGTATGAGTGTCATAGATGATACAATATAGGAATATAACAACATAGAATGTTCTCTTTGTACTCAAAGAACACTTGTAGTCATTCCATCTCACTACAGGAAAAAATTCTGCTGAAGGTCAAGTGGTAGAACTCTGTTCATACAGTTCTCATTTTAATATAACTAAGTAGAACATGACATTACATACTGAGTTATAAGACTTTTAGCACAGAAAAAAAAAAAAAAGAGGTTATTCACACCTCTCATTTTGGAGAGAAGAAATCTAAGGCTCAAAGTTCAGTGACTTGCGTGAGACCACAGAGGTGGTTTTAACCAAGTGTCTGAACCAGATCCTAGAATGCTGAACACACTTATCTTTCTAGCAGAGAAAAGAGATGAAGTGTTTTGTTTAAATACCTATATACTAATTTCAAGTCCAAATCTGCTTCCTCTTTGTCCCACTTCCTTTGTTCAAGAATACGGATCTTGGGCTTCCCTGGTGGCGCAGTGGTTGAGAATCTGCCTGCTAATGCAGGGGACACGGGTTCGAGCCCTGGTCTGGGAAGATCCCACATGCCGCGGAGCAACTAGGCCTGTGAGCCACAACTACTGAGCCTGCGCGTCTGGAGCCTGTGCTCCACAACAAGAGAGGCCACGATAGTGAGAGGCCCGCGCACCGCGATGAAGAGTGGCCCCCGCTTGCCGCAACTAGAGAAAGTCCTCGCAGAAACGAAGACCCAACACAGCCAAAAAATAAATAAATTAATTAATTAATTAAAAAAAAAAAAGAATATGGATCTGCAGCCCACATGACCCATAAACACTAATTGTTGGTGAAACCACAAAACAGAATCTGGTCCCCAAAGAAACTATGCAATAGAGGTGCTTATGTACATTGGACTGCCTATTTCTGTATTGTGCTGTGGGAGAGAAAGACACCATCTTTTCTGAGTCACTGTATTCGGGGGTCTTGTTGTAATATTAGGTCAACCAACACTCAACAGAAATATATTAATTTTTGCCCCATCATTTTATGGAAATAACTTGCCAGGCATCACTTCCCTATACAGCTATTTTCTGACCATATGGGTAAAGTAGCCACTCCTTTGTACCCTTTAGAGATTCTACTAGAACATGTACAACACTTAATTGTACCTATTTGTTTATAATACACTACACTGCAAGTTCCTATGGGAGCAGGAGAGTATCTTACCCATCTTTGTTCCTTTAACATTTAACATGGTGTCTGACTCAGGGAAGGTACTCAAACAATACATACTGAATAAGTGAATATATGTATACATGGATTTTTCCTTGATGATTTAGAATAAATATCAAGACCTTACAGTTTAATGAACTTTAGCACTAATTTTATTATAACATGGGTTAATTGAAAGTATTCCTATATATAATAATAGAAAGACCAAGTTTTTTTACAAACTTGGGAAAATATGACTCTTATAAAGTTATCAAGACACTGAATCATCCTCTACTTAACTGGAGATCTTTTATAGTGTATCAGATTTAGTACTTTCCTTGGCAGATTGAAGGCTGTTATTGCCACTTTCTTTCTAAAGCATACTACCCTTCAAATTATTTTCAGTTAATTGATTCTAATATATATTTTGTGATATCCACTGTCTTTTTTTTTTTCCCCCACTGTCTTTTAAAATGAGGTTTTCTTTCTATTTCTGGCAGTAAAGACTATTATACAGTTGATGTAAAAGAAAGTTAAATCATAGAAACTGATGCTATCAACAATTAGAGAATTAGCTAGAAGTACACTATTTGCTGAAAAAATCCAAACACAAAAATAACACTAGTTTTTTTTCTAAAACTTAATTAACTACCTGGAAATAGAAGAAAGAATAAGAGGAAAAGTATTTTTGAGTACAATTAGCAGAGTGTGATTATGTATAGGAGACCAGAGAGAGATGAAAGAAGAGAAGTAGTTGGCATGGCAGTAAAGTCTTTGCACGACAGGCTGACTACCTTTAATCCTTGACAGTGTACAAAGGCAGGAATGCTCTGTAAATCTATATAATTAAGTGAAACTCTCAGCAGCTGCCCTGTAAATCTCTAGAGAGGAGGCTGGCTAAAGGCTAGATTCTATAGTTGTCACTGCCCCGGTTGAATGGTCTTTAATTTGACCCCAAAATGACAGTCACACCTAAGAAAAAGAATCACTAATGCATTTGACACAGACCATGCTTTTATCCTGAAAAATTAAACTCTTGAGGCCAAGTCTAAGCAGGAGATGGCAAAGTACCAGAAAAATGAGCTATTGGAGTCTAATGTCTTCTATTCCATAAATTAATATGCAATGTAAAAATTTAAATGGCTCCTGAGATTGGCCAGGGCCAAAGGTAATTATTGTCAGAAATTTACATGTTTAAAGGGGATTTGGTTCTACATTTGGTCCCTCCTTGCTCTCCACTAACTCCTATGTCCAGGGTGACCATATGCCCTGGTTTACCCAAGACAGTCCTAGCTAATGCCTATTTAACTGGGACTCAATTTTTTATTATCAAATATTTCCAGTTTGGATGATAAATTATACATTCATTCCTTTAAAGACCAAGTCTCTTAATTCTATTTCCTAAATACCTCTTAAACCCGTCCACTTCTCTCTGCCTCCATTCTCTTCACACCCTCATCTTTCATGAGGACTACTACAGAAATCTCATATCTAGTCTTCTTCTTCTTGATCCCCTCAAATTCACTTTAAATAATACCGCAAGGAGTCTTTTAAAGACAAAATTATGACACTGCACTCCTTAAAACTCTTCCATGTTCCTAATTTATGTTTAGACATAAGACCTGCATGATCCTAGCCCTGCTGCCCCTCCAACCCCAGCTGGCACCATTCTCTCCTTTCTTTTCTGATTCTTCGGCCACATTCGATTTCTTCCAGGTCTCTTAGCTATCTCAGAGCTTTCAGATCTGTCCTCTCTCTTTCTAGAATAAACTCCTTCCTCTTAACTCCCTTCTTTTGGTCTTATTCCTACTCATCTTTTTAATTTCAGTTTAAATACCACTTCCTCAGCTATATCTTCACACATTTCCACAGACTAGGCAAGGTCTGCTTTTACAATAAAGACAATAATGCACAACTCTTCTTAACACCCAGCTAGATAATTCTATATATGTAATATATTCCACATATAGTTCATGTTGTAACCCCACTAGGTTACAAATTCAAAGAAAAGAGGGGTCATATTTTATCTTGCTTGTTACTAGATCTCCAACACCTTAGCATATAATGAATGTTCAACAGGTTTTTTGTTAGAATAACAACCAAAAGGGAATTCCAATTTTAGACAGCTAAATATCATCATAAAGTACCTATTTACTCCTTCACTTTAAACACCATATTTGAATATATGCACCAATATTTCATAATATATATTACTTTCTGCTTAATTCTACTCCATCATTGAACACACGATAAACTAGACTTAGCCCAACAGACATCAGATTAAGGTGAAAAGTACATGTATAATGCACATCTAATTATTTCATGTTAATCTCAATTATATTGAGCTTATGTAATCAACATTTCTATTCACAAGTTATTTCTAATGCTTTCATTTTTCTCCTTTCTATTCATTTTGGTAAAATGAGGAGAAATATAATAAAATATTCAAATAATCACACAAGTTTTGATATGTAACATTGCTTACACTGTTTAAATGTTTGGCTAAAAGGAAAAAGAAACATCGTGATATAGTAGCTCAAAATATTTGTTAACTGAAGCATGAAAAGTTGCATCAAGTGTGTAAAAATCAACATAAGGGTATCAAAGTATGCATTATTGGAAAGTCAAACATGAAATTTAAAGACCACTTGTAGTATGATTCGGTTGATATTTAGGATCTGTATCTATTAGTGTAATTCAGCTATCATATAAAGAAAACCCAACTTACGCGGCTTGATCAGTAAAGATACTTGATTCTCTCATATGACAAGAACTCTGAAGGTTGTCAGTTCCAGGGTTTGGCATAGTGGTTCAAGCAAGTCATCAGGAAATCAAGCTCATTCTATCTCTCTGTTATTTATTCCCACATTTTTCTGTAGATTTTTACCTCATGGTTATAAGATACCTGCTCCAACTCCAAATATCAAATCCTCCTGCAACCACAGTAATAGTAGGATTGAAGTAGCAGGGAAAATAGAACCTTCTCTCCTGGAGCCTCTCTTTTTTTACTGAGTAAAAATGTCCCTTTCAGAAGCTACCAAGAAGGCTTCTCATTATGTCTCATTGACCAGAACTGGGTCACATGTCCACTCCCAGATATATCACTAACAAAGGGTAATGGAATTACCGTGATTGGCTTAAAGCAATCATGATTTATCTCCTGGGATGAGGAAAGCCTGAGAATACCTTCCCCAAGAACAAAGGATCTCAGCACTCTATATGAACAAATAAGAGTCAGCTGGTAGGTAGGCTACAAATATCTGCCATAGAACTCTGTGAGAATTGTATCAGATTCCTCTGGATTAGAAAATCAAAATGATAACAGTGAACATAATTATACATTTAAAATGTTGCTCCCGTACATTCTAATGTAAAAGAGTTTCAGGGAAAAACAACTATTTCTAACACAGAAGGGAATAAATTAAAAATATAACCATATAAATTGTTAGAAACTTTTTATTTTTGAAAATATGAATATCTGGGAAGTTTTAGAGACTCAAAATATATGACACTTAAAAATAAACCTTTTTTCAAAGCCATTTTCATAAATGCTTACAGCAAATACATTTTTACTAATTGGTAAAAGGTTTTATTTAGCTGCAAGTCTTTCATAACCACGTTACAGTTAAGGAAGGCAAAAGATAAGCAAAAATATGGAGATTCATTGCATACTCAAACTCTCACTTCCACTCTACCTTCAATTATACTCCTAAGTTTATACTACATCAAACCCAATGACAAAAAGTCATCTCAAATCACATCAACCTTCCAGTTGCATCCTAAAAAAATATTGGCTCTGAAACAAGTACCCAGGTACTATAATTTAGCTTTAATTCAGAACAGATGGACTAGGGTTCTCAAGGCCAAATGTAGAGGATCTTCTTGGAGAATACCTCATGGTCTCTGCAACATAGCAGATGGTGAAAATATTTTAGGGTTACTTTCAAATGATGTTAGCAAAACTACATTTCTATCAATTGTCTTTTATGGCTTCCATAAACATGACTTTCCTTTCAAATGAAGAGTTAAAATGATATAGCTTAGCAAGGCTTTTCTGAGATGTCATTATCAAAAATGAAACACTGAGTATTTTTACTCCAAGTTCAGAGATGAATTGCAGGAGAGGAGGCAGTGGATCTCTTGAGATAAATAGACAGATATTGATAAGTGATGTTATAATGCATATCCTATTTTCCTGTAAAAGAGGAAATAATTTCTATCTCCTATTATAGTAGACTTTTAAATTGATGTTTCCTTTTGGAAGATAAGCATAATATAATATTTATTTTTGACCCTCTGAACAACTAACAGTGCTAGATATACCACAGATGTCTGATAAGTTGTATTTTGGTGGCTGTAACTTTTTATTTTCAAGATAAAATATTGTGGTGGACGTATGCCATGTGGGGCAATGTCAGGCATCTACTCCTTCCACTCTGATTTTCTCTGGAGAAAACTATTTTATTCCTATTTCCTAAAGTGTTATTGGAAACGTAATTCCTATTTACTATATCCCACTCCCAAAAGTGGAAAGTAGAATAGTCTCAGATTCCTTACTTTTCCCTAACCTGCCAGGGCCTGGGAAATGGAATCAATTAGGCTAATAATTCCCTTTCCTGGGAATTTGAATCTTGAGTGATGCAAGGATAAGAGTGATACAAGTTCATTTGTTACAGCAGCAAAGGCAGCAGAGATGATGCTGTCTAATTATGACTGTTCCTGCTACTCTGGTTCCTATTTCCCAGACCCCTCCAATTCTTGGTTTCAGACCAATCCCAAGCCAGATCTCACTATTCTAACAAGTTCTCTTTTGCTTAACTAGAGTCTGCTTCTATTATTTGTAATACAATTTTAAAAAATACAAAGAAGCAAAATTAGGTAATAGAAAATATCTATACTATTTTTAACCTTCTTTTCCATTAATACATCTTAACATTTTTCATGGTCAATAAAAATATTACACAGATAAACTTTAATGATTATCTAGCATATCTTTGCATGTATATATTACAGTCTACTAGAATCTGTTTAATCAGTACTGGATATTTGAACGTTTCCCTTTTTTAAACCATTATAAATAGCACTCTGATTAGCATCTTATGCATACATCATTGAATACTGTTTCAATATTTTTACCTTGTAATAAATTTCTAAATGTGGAATTGTGGGCACAAAAGATAAAGGTAATTTTGAAGCTTTGAATCAAGCAGACATTTGCAACCCAAGGAAGGCTGTACCTATGTACCACCCTATTAGCAGTGTAGGAAGGTATGCATTTTGAGAAGATCTTATCCATTACTTCTATTCTAAGTGGATGAATAAGAGACTATATAGCCATTCAACTTTACCTCCCCAAATGCACAATTTAGAAAGCAATCAGTCTTTGGTTTGAGGGGTCCCATGTAATAAAGGAGAAGAGTTTCAATAGAACTCAATGCATGCCTCATACTATTTAAGAGTTCTCCACAGAGTTCTTAGTACAATTGAATACAAACCAATTCTGTATGTATTTTTTGGTGGATGGATACTGCCAAAAGCTCTTATAGTGAGTTAGGAAGAGCAAGAAGAGAGAATCAAAGAAAACCCAGCCAGCTACTATTATAGCTACTCCTCACAGCTAACTGACTCATACACTCACTGAAAGGGAATGAAAGGATTTCATGTCTACCAGAAGTATATTTACACAAAAGACATGGCTAACATCCATTATAAAGTTGGCATGCCTAGAAAGAGCCTGAGAAACACAAAGTCTAGTCTTGGCCCACAATGATTTCTCTAGATTGCTCTGTAAAAATCACATGGCATCTTCCTGAGTCAACTGGCTTTTATTTTTACGCATGTAACAATGGATGCTCCTGACAAAATAAATGAGGTCATCTAGGTAGATGCATGCTCAAACGACAGTATCTTGGTTAGAGGATAATGAGACCCATTTTTATAACTTAGCTGCCATATGCTAAAAAATACACCCATAAACACAATTTTTGTATTTATCATGAACTAAATAGGTATATTAGTATATGTGTTTGTGTGTGTGAGTGTGTGTATGTGTGTGTGCATGTGAATGTATGTGAGTGTGTGCATGTGTGTGTGCGTGTGTAATCTGAATAAATCCAAGGGTCTTGAATGGCCCAATTTCAATGAGGTGTTAATTCAGAGAATCACGGTTTATGCGGGGAAAAAGTAATTAAAATACTCCAATTCTTTACTGAATCTCTCACAGATAAATGCTTTTAATGCAGAGCAAGTATTCTGAGAATTCTTTTCTTCCTGACCCTGATTTTCTTAACACAGCAGCTGCTTCCTAAATCATTTCTCCCAATCTCAATTCCCAGTTGTCCAGATTCAGCCCTTGTCTTTTTTCCTCTGTCCCTTCTCCTCATCCCTCAGCTGCTCATAATGTAGAATCATTTAGTGTCTCTGATTTCTTAAGTATTCCCTCTGCTTAAAATAATATCTGATTATATATATAACAAAGGTGCATCCAAGTGCTAACATGGTAAGCAGCTAGAAGCCAGGGGAAGTCCGGGAATACTGTTATCACAGTATTCAAGCATTAATCAGTTTAATTCTAATTATACATTACTAATGTTTTCTCTGACATATTCATATATAATTCATGACAAAATAGCCTCACAAAGTGGTGAATAAGGGATTCTATGTCAATTTTAAAGGTTCCTGGTCTAATTACTTCACATACGTTTTCCAAGGACAAGAACCTTATAAACAAATGCTTCAAAAAACAGAGAGTTTTGTTTTATTTTTCCAAAGAAGACAAAATACTGCTTTAACATTTTACTAGTGGATGTATTACTGTCTTACATGGATATGGTCATTTCTAATTTTTTAAAATTTTTAATCAAAGGGGAAACTTACCCTGGAAAGAAACAAATGATTGAAATACTCATATATCTAGACATGAAACTAGAAAATCTGATTATCAAGATAATTGTCATAGGTGCAAATGATCCAAAACAGTCTTAAAAATTATTCTAGTGATGTAGTGAAACTATGGCATTTTGAAGTGCTTCTTGACTATAAATTTGCACTGCTTTATTTCTAAAGCCACACACATGTAAATATTTCATTAAAAAAAGAGCAATCCCCTAGGTAAAATGAATTTCACATTATATTATTGGTACCTAAAGCTTTTACCTTTTCTTTTAAAAAAGTAAGGTACTTGTATAATTATATGTTGGAAGAAAAAGAGGGTAAGAGATTGTCAGCACTAATGATTTGTCAACAGAGTTCATCTTTTTGCAATTTAATGGTAGCTGTAGAATGAGGTTTCAGGCATCCTTTTTTTTTTTTCTCTCATAATGACTTAACCTATTTGACCATTCCAAATGTGCACAGTGACCCTTCCTTAATTTTCATTTTTATTATATGAAACATCTGTTTAGATGCATATGCTGAATTAATGGCTTTATACATTCCAAATTTATATTGATATCATAAAATAAGCTCAGTATTAATGAAATTCATTTTTTGACAATCAATGATAAAATGTTTCTCCAGGGAGCAATAAAGTTAAACACAGTTAAAGTATGCTGGGCAGCTCACCGTGTCTTTGAACAAGGGTCAATAAATTATGTATATTTTGCATAGCCAATTGCTGGCCTCAGTAGCTGCCTAACAACCAGGTAAAATAAATAATTGCTTAGTTTTATTCCAGTCTATAATAATATCTGCTAGAAGCACCTAAATTATTGGCTGTGGAGAATAATGTTTTGAATCGTTTTTTGAAAGCTTTCTATTTAATTCAATCCAACACATTATCAAATATGCATAAAATGTCTTCTGTGTGCAATGTGCCTCAGCACATAAGAAAGATAAATTAGAGTGTAACTACTTTCAAGGATCTAATATTCTAATGTAAGGGGAGGGTAAAGAGTCGACAAATACATTACAAAACATAAATGTTACATAAGACAGGTACAAAGCACCGTGGAGTCATCTACAACTAGTCTTCCTTCACGCTAAATATCTAACGCATCAAAAGTCCTTTTAATACCTCTCAAATCTGTTGACTTCTCTCCATTTCTTACCATCCCAGTCCAAATTGGAAGTCTGCTGGAGTTTATTGAGCTTCCTGTATGCCCATAATGTTTTTCATTCCATTTGGGAATTTTCCAGCCATTATTTATTCAAGTATTCTTTCTGTATCTTTCTCTCTTCTCTGCTTTAAGAACTCCTCTTAGGGCTTCCCTGGTGGTGCAGTGGTTAAGAATCCGCCTGTCAATGCAGGGGACACGGGTTCGATCTCTGGTCTGGGAAGATCCCACATGCCGCAGAGCAACTAAGCCCATGCGCCACAACTACCAAGCCTGTGCTCTAGAGCCTGCGAGCCACAACTACTGAGCCCATGCACCACAACTACTGAAGCCTGCGTGCCTAGAGCCTGTGCTGCGCAACAAGAGAAGCCACTGCAATGAGAAGCCCATGCACCACAATGAAGAGTAGCCCCCACTCGCCAAAACTAGAGAAAAACCCGCGCACAGCATGAAGACCCAACGTAGCCAAAAAATAAATTAAAAAATAATAATAATTAAAAAAAATAAGAACTCCTCTTAGACGTATGTTGATATGCTTGATGGTTTTTCACAGTTCTAAAAGTCTCTACATTTTTCTTCATTATTTTTTTCTTTCAGTTGCTCCTGCTGGATAATCTGAATGAAACTGTCTTTAACTGATTCCTCTGTTGAGCCACTTTAGTAAATTCATCATTTTGGTTATTGTACTTTTCAACTCCAAAACTTCTACTTGGTTCATTTATGTAATTCATATTTTTTATTGCTTTTCCCTCTTTGGTGAGATACTGTTCTCATACTTTACTTTAATTCTTTAGAAATGGTTTTGTTTAGTTATTTGAACATACGTCTAATAGCTGGTTTAAAGCCCGAGTTCAATATCCATGCTTCCTTCGGAACAGTTTCTACTGATTGCTTTTTTCCCCCTGTATATGGGCCATACTTTCTTGTTTCTTTGCATGTTTCAAAATATATCTAGACATTTTAAATAATATAATGTGGCAAAATCTGAAAAACAGATTCCCTTCTCCCCAGGGATGATTTGCTGTTTGTTATTGTTGTTAGTTTATCTGGTGACTTTCCTGGATTCATTCTTTAAACATTTCAAAGTCTTCATACTTTGTTGTTTGTAGCCACCGAAATCTCTGATCATTTAGCTTAGTGGTCAGCTAATAATTTGAAAGAGATTTCCTTAAATTCTTTGAGGCAATAAATCTTCCAGCCTTTGCTGAGGGGCTCTTTGTGTATGCAGGGGCACATCTTCAATGCTCTGGCAGGCAGTTTATAAATGTGTCTTAGCCTTAACTTCCTATTCACACAGGGCCTAAAATTCAGCTGAAGATGAAAGATTAGGGCCTTTTCACATCTTTCCTGGACATGTGAGCAGTCCTTCATATGCATGTGGCTTCCTAAATTCTTCAGAAATATGTTGGAGCTTTTCAAAGCCTCCTATGGGCATCTCATTCCACAGTGTTTCCTTTTAAGTTTTTTGACCAGCCTCTCATGAGTACCATATGGTTAACACCACCTCTGGCAGCTGTGATGTTAAACAATTATTTCCAACAATTTTCTTGGGGATGAGACAAAGGGAGCTCTGAGTTAGGTCAAATAAAGACAAACCCTGACAATATAACTTTTCAGCTAGCTGGTAGACACGTCAAATAATGACCATTCTATAAGGATTAGGCTTTGGTGATACTCCAAACCCATTCTTCCCCCATGACACTGGTTTTCTCAGCTACCACAGTTATGAGGCTACTGGTTTTCAAGCCTACCATACAGAGTTGGGGAGAGAGATATGGGATTAAGGAAAGTTAAAATGCCACAAAGCATACTGTTCTTAATGAAATTCAGCCAGTTTTCCTGGATAAATACTTCTCAGACTGCTGCAAGCCTTTAGTTAATTTCTAGAGCTCTGAAAAAGAACATTTTGACTTTTTTTTTTTTTTGCCAGTGTTCTTAATGCTTCTTGGAGGTGTGGATTTTCATAAGTCTTCACTCTGCGATTCTGAAAATGTGATCCTGCTTTTCTTTTGTTTCCGAAGTTTATCTTCAATTTGGTGAGAAAAATTAAAAGATCTTCCCAATTTAAAACATTTAGAATTAAAATGTTTTTTTTCAAAATGTGAACAATTTAAAACATTTCAATAAACAGGTCAAAATATGCATTTGTAAATATAGAAAATATTCCATTAGTGAGTTTATGTAGCTGCTGCTAGCAAAGGGGAAGGGGTCTGCCTAAAAAGTATGAACATTTCAATACTAATTCTCTTAGTTGAACTCCCCAATATTTATTTGGGCATTTGTCAAGTATTTGGAGTCTAGTTACTGGAAATAGAAAGATTTAATTTATTTCTTCTTTGTTTATAAGGAAGAGTAATTCAAAGCAATCACATATATTCTACCCACCCCCTTCATAAGTAGAAGGAAAAGAAAAAAATCTCACTAAATTCCAAGGAATCAGTCATTTCAGGATCATTTCTCCAAATAGAGAACAGATCATTAGAAATGTCTTCTAAAAATTTCAACAACTATTCAGGAGTAGTAAATGGTTGTATTCAAAAATATTCATTTTAAACTCAAGTTCTGGGACATCTTTAGAGGGCAAATGGAACAAGGTTGCTTTCCTATTGTCAGAGTCGATAGATATGGGATGATTTGTATAGCTTCATCCATGAAAGAATAAGATCTTTTAAAAATTTCTTCAAGTTGTTCTTATGGTCACCATTTACCATTAACACAGATTCAATACTTTACATTCAAGGTTATACAATGTTTAAACAAGGCTTCTATAGTAAAGTTATAAATATAAGGATATGGAGTGTTTAACAAATGTTTATTCAAGGCTTTTATAATGAATCAATATTGAACTTAAGGGATATTCATGTGTGTTACAAGTGATTAAAATGAAGATTTCCCCTCCAATAATCAATTACATTTTTCCTTTAAGAAAACCATATTCATTTAATCTTATTCATAGCAATACAAATTCATAGCTAAATTATTCATGTTTATACTAATTCAGGTTTTTTCCATTATGAAAAACAAGAATTGAATTGATTACCTAATAGCATAGAATACGTATAGTCATAAATAACTTATGTTATCAATAACAGATAATTCCTTTCTCCTTCCATATTATTTACCTGGGTTCATCCTTTTCTATTTCAGCTATATTTTGCTTGATTTTACAAAAATGTCTCTCCATATGTACTCTACCATGATTTGTCAGTGGCAATAATGAGTGGTCACACTTCTCTTAGATCATTTAGGAAGAGATGGATTTTGAGGACTACCTTTTACCTAGTATACAATGTAATAATTCCTTGATTGATGACACATTCCATAGAATATTAAGTGATATTTTCTTTTTTTTTTTTTAGAAATAATTTTCCTTTTCTCTTTTTATTTATTTATTCATTTTTGGCTGCTTTGGGTATTTGTTGCTCCACGTGGGCTTTCTCTAGTTGCGGCGAGCGGGGGCTACTCTTCGTTGCGGTGCACAGGCGTCTCATTGCGGTGGCTTCTCTTTGTTGCAGAGCACACAGGCTTCAGTAGTTGTGGCACGCAGGCTCAGTAGTTGTGGCTCACGGGCTCTAGAGCGCAGGCTCAGTAGTTGTGGTGCACGGGCTTAGTTGCTCTGCGGCATGTGGGATCTTCCTGGACCAGGGCTTGAACCCGTGTCCCCTGCATTGGCAGGTGGATCCTTAACCACTGTGCCACCAGGGAATTCCCTAGGTGACATTTTCTTAAAGGTTTTATAGATATGAGCAAAGGTAAATCTGAATTCATAGCTCATGAGACATGCACATAAAAATAAATGAATTAAATTAAATGCATGAGACAAATTTAAATTCATTTGTGGTTAGATAATAAACTATAGCTGATAGATAACAATGTCTTACTTGGGTTTCTAAGCCTTCTGTCACAGATATAAAAACTTTCTTCTCTATTTGAGAAAGAACCCAAACGTACATAGTAAGTCATATCCACGGTATCTGTTGACCACATTGAAATTTTATTGAAGGTGAATTCTGATACTATATTAAATACTGGGTGGATTTCATCCTTCATACAAGCTACAACAGCTTCCTCGATTTATCACACACTGTTCTCCCAATAGTGAGATATGATAGATATGATAGATATCTATAGCTCAGCACCTAGTTTGTCTTTTTCACCACAGTTCCACTTCGGCATTAAGATTCAAGAGCCTTTTTTTCCTTTCATAAAACTCTTAAATATTCCTTTTTCATTATTTTTTAGCACTTTGAAGTTTAACAGACTTTACCTCATTAACTCCTTTTCCTAGACTCTCTTATTCAGCAATTATTCACAGTAGACTATATTTGCTAACTTTTATCCTTGCTTCTCAGAGTGCTCAAGCTCTTTCAGCTTTGATTATACTCTCTCTCAAGTTCCTCATCATGGAAGATAATTCCTCTTGAAGCTTGTTACTTCCCCACCGCACCAAAAGAAAGAAGACAACTGTCTTCCCTTAACAACAAACAACAACAACAACAACAAAGACTCAATAGTCTATGAAATGTCACACCAAGTAAAGTACTTCTTTCAGAGAAATATTTCTGATGTAACCATAGTTCATCTAAAAGAGAATGTTTGCGTCAGCAAGATTTTAACCATTGTTGTCTTTATTTCTGAGGCCAAACTGAACAAAAGGGAGCACTTACACTGCTTAAAAGATTATAGAAAGATAGTAGAATATTGTTTTAAATACTATTCTATATCTCTTTCTTTATACAAATGCACTTTAATAGAATCATGTAAACTAGAAGTAGACAAATTTTTTCTGTCAAGGGCTAAATAATAAATACTTTAGGTTTTGTGAACCATATGGTCTCTTTTACAACTGCCGAACTCGGCCACTGTAGCAACAATGGACAATGCATAAATGAATGGGCAGGGCTGTGTTCCAATAATACTATATATGAACACAAGAGTTTGAATATAATTTTCATATCACAAAGTATTATTCGTCTTTTAAATTTTTAAACCATTTAAAAATGCAAAATCCATATAATTATGTCATGGGCCGTAGTAAAACAGCAGGCCATTTGATCCATGAGAAATAGTTTTCTGACCTTGTTTTAAACTATGGTACTGAGTTTTATTTCTTTAGTAGCTTTTGATGCATACTGTGCAGAACGTTAACCAGAAGAAAAAGGAACACGTTTGTGCTTAACTATAAAGAGTAAAATTTTACTAAATTTTTCAAAAGTCTCACTTTTAAAAATTAAGGTATATTGCATTTCCTGAGTAATGGGGGAAAAAAAGTCAGATTTTAAACTATTATGAAATTCATCTAGGCAGTAAATTTTTGTTAGTTGAGCTAAATGACTGGGGTTTGGATAAAAGTAGGCTTTGTATGATTGATTTGCTAAATGCTGTACCTTGTGAAGTTCCTAGACATATTCATTTTCAGAACATGTGACATAGATATACTATAGCTTGTCATCAGTTCCAAGGATAAAGTTCTTGAATAATACTATGATTTTGACATTGAAAAACTTTTTCCTATGGGAAAAATAGGTTTGAAAGACTAAGCAAGCAAACATTGAAAACATTGATTTGTTTTTTAACCCAAATAAATCAATAACAACAACAACAAAGACACCAATGTTATTTATGCATCATAAATGAGTAATTATGGATTCAGTGCTATTAATTTCCACATACAATTTATTATTTCTTGGAAACTTTTCAGGATCTTCCCAATCTCTAGTTTTAACTACATGTTTATAAATAGATTGTGTTTCTGCAGACAGTATACAAACTAGGAACTATTTTCTCTTTACTCTTACCTATAAATGTTCAGGGCATTTCTGATTTTAACTCAGGAGTTGATGATGGCTGATTCCTAAGGCCCACGTCTGCTGGGCTTATCTTGATCTATTTTCAGACTTCATTACATCAACCCCTGATGTTTTTTAGCAATTCTTCTTACCTCCCTTTTATAACCTTACCATTTCATTCTCTCTTTCTAGCTTTTTGCAACAGGTCTGACCCAAAATTTACTTATATTAAATCCAAACTTTTTACAGTTGCCTTAGATCTATATCAAAGAACATTTGTTTAAATTTGACTTTTTGACTTATTAATACAGAAAACTCATGGTTGGCCTTTTCTTTAGGTCAGGAATTACAAAGAATTTTTTAATTGAATTTTTGAGCTGCTCGAACCCTAAGATTTTGTAAGTGAGGCAATCTAGGCCAAGTTTTTACAGTGGCTTGTTCTGGAATTCAGAAACCAAGTATGCAGAAATGATAATCAAGAGACCATGAGAAAGGAGAATGACTCTTGCCTGGAGAAGCTCAGCTCTGAGTAACTGAGTCTCTAAGCTCAGAATAACTAGCACTGATATCCTAAGGCACACTATGCCTGTTCAGGATGATGAAGATCCAGAGTATGGGGCAGGGCTGAGCTTGAAGAGGCAAGTGAGCTAGTTTTGCACTGTGGCCTCTCCACAACTACTTTCTCCTTTCCTCTGCCCTGTACTATGCCCCGGGAGGCTGACCTCTACTCAGGGCATCTCCTGGATCCCGTGCCCTGTGGTTTCAGTTAGATTAGGCCAATGTGAGGCACAGGCAAGAGATCAAAGTGAGGGAGAAAAGAGGTCAGAAAAAGCTGCCAGGAAGCAGCTTTGGCAGTAGGTGTGTTCTACCTACAGCCACTAGTCCTTTCAAGCGGTCCCTCTACCGTGACCGTCACTCTCCCTGCTCAGTACCACACACCTTCACGTCTCTTGTGCAACAGCTTCCTTCCACTTCTAGTTCCTGGGAGCCTTTTCACCATCCTGAGTTCACTGCCATAACCCTGCCACACATTTATAAAGGGTGCCTTCATTTAACTCCCCTAAATTACTCCTTTGAGTATGTTATCTGCTTCCTCCCAAGTTCTAACTTATACAAAGAACAAACGTTTAGACCTGCCAATGTTAAAATGTTTTCAGGAATCTGAAGCCAATGAGACCCTGATATGATCTAATATTCATGTGATCCATGTCTTCCTTGAACAAAAGGATGAATTACTATTTAGATAATTCATCAAAATCTTTTTACCTCTGGAAACCCTAAATAAATAAAGAAACTCAATTGAGCCCATGCATCACTTCTGCTCTTTTTTTTCTGAAGAGTCTCAAGTTTATTTCACTAGCAACCAGAATTATTTTAGAATTCCCTGACAGCCAGAAATTTAAGATAGCCTCAAACAATGGAAAACCCAATCCAATTCTCTAAGAGAAACTTATCAGTTAAGGGTAAAATATTGCCATGAATTTTATGAAAAGATTACTGACCATCTCTCCAACAACCTCACAATAAGCAAACTTTCTTTCTGCCTGACAGTCACTAAATAAAAGCCATAAAACCACAACATAATCTAAAAGATAAGAAAGGGAGTTGAAAATAATAAGTACTGTTATAATAAATTTGCTTGTAATTATACTTATAATTATTAGCTAATCCTCACCAAGGGCTTAGTGCCAGGTATGGTTTTATATGGATTAACTTAGTGAATTGTCACATCTACTCCATGATGTAGACATCACAGTTATCTTCATTATATAGATAAGGAAAGTGAAGCACAGAGATATCAAGTAACTTTCTCAAAGTCACAGTCTAGTAAAAAAGAGAAGCTGCCATTTCTATGTCTTAGCTGTTTCCTTATGGTAAACAGAAAATATTCACTGAAATTTGTATAATTTAAAATATGTATCAAAATCAACATTGATGCTTTTTACTGTTACTGAAACCAACGTAGCTGGGGCTATAATGAGGGCTCTGTTATAGAGGGATGGATCAGGATGAAGAAGATCTATGCTGGAAGACCACATAAATTTACAGAGTTAGGACAATCAAGAAAGAGGCAGAAAGTAGGCCCAAAGAAGCAGCATGTAATCAGCATCAAAGAAGCCTAATAGTCCATAGAAGGAGCCCCACCCATGAGTGATGGGGAGGAGAGACTGAGGGTACCAGACTCCTTCCTAAGAGATACTAATCCAAACTCAAGGGCACTGAATCAAGGCCTGTAAAAAAGTCAAAATGAGCTAAGGTATACCTGCTTAAAGGGCTGTTGTGAAGCCAAGGGAGTTATTGCATATGGGAGCCAGTTGTACCAGTAATCACTTAGTAAAAGACTCTCAATTTTTATCTAGTTACAGGAATACATACTATGAAGTATTATGTTTTCCAGGCTCTTGGATATCTACAATAAGAAGAAATGTTATATGACCATTTTCAGGAAACCTCCCTAAAAACAGCTGGCATGCACCTTTTACCTTCTTCTTTCCTTCCTCCTTCCTGCTGGCTGGAATATTCAAATGTGGGTATAACAGATGGAGCTTATGCAGCTTCCTTGGACCATGAGTTGGAAGGACTATGCTGAAGATACTGGAGGTTCACAAGAAAAGGAGCCATACAGAGTGAAGTAAGTCAGAAAGAAAAAGACAAATACCGTATATTAATGCATATATATGGAATCTAGAAAAATGGTACTGATGAACCTAGTGGCAGGGCAGGAATAGAGACGCAGATGTAGAGAACGGACTTGTGGACACAGGGGTGGAAGGGGTGGGTGGGACAAATTGAGAGAGTAGTACTGACATATATACACTACCATGTGTAAAATAGATAGCTAGTGGGAAGCTGCTGTATAGCACAGGGAGATCAGCTCGGTGCTTTGTGATGACCTAGACGGGTGGGATGGGGAGGGTGGGAGGGAGGCACGAGAGGGAGGAGATATGGGGATATATGTATACATATAGCTGATTCACTTTGTTATACAGCAGAAACTAACACAAAATTGTAAAGCAATTATAATCTAATAAAGATGTTAAAAAATAAAAATAAACAAAAAATAAATAAATGAAAAAAAAAAGAAAAGGAAAGAAAAGAAAAAAGAAAAGGAGCCAATGTCTCTGACAACTTGGTGGTGACCCTATCAGACCTGAATTGATCCTTTGACATAAGAGAAACTTGTATTTAAGTTACAATTATTTTGCCTTTCCTGTTATTCATAGCCTAAACTAATCTTAACTGACACAATGCATAAAGCACTTAACCACATTTACACTGCCCATGATTAACCACATTAATGTTAGCTCTTACTATTTTTGCTATTGTTAGGGCTGAGGTAAAAATTATTAATAAAAGGTCAGTTTTGGCAGGGGGTGTGTGAGTCAGAGAAGGAGGAGAAGAAAACTTCAGAATGATGAGAATCTAGTTAAACTACCTACAAGGCCCTGACTTGGGATTGTAATGTTAATCTACATTCCTCCTTAAATTTCTAAAACTAATTTTTAAATAGTGTTCCAAATGCTGTCAAGATGGCTTGAGCCAAAGAATACCCAGATAATACATTTGACATACACAATAATCAAGATTACTCAAACATCTGTCTGGCAGGCAAAGCCTTATCTGGGTTTGAGACCATAGAGTAAATGGACATATAGACCTGGGGTGTGCCCAGGAGAGGGGAAAGGGAAGGAATAATTATTCTTCTCTTATAGTTTCATGAAATCTTGTGCAAAAAAGCAAGTGGTGTTTAAAGCTGCTGGCTTCTAAATAATCATTTGTTTATTTTCCCATTTCAGTAAAGAATTTAAGGGAACATATAAAAAAAATTTCCTTTCTCTGAGTCTCCAAAGAGTTTATCAGCAAGTGAGATATGTCTGTGAAGGGAGAACAGTTAGACAAATAATAAATTAAACGTTTAATACATTTAAATGCAAGTTTGTTCTTTAGTGATTTCAGTTGTTTAAAAGATAAAACTAGTGCTGTTTTGTGGAAAATGATTTTAGAAATCTAAGTGTCAGACAGTATATTAAGTTCAATTTTAGGATGAGAGCAAAATAAAATGCTTTCATATGTTCTCCAAAAGAATAATAAAATTGAGCATAATACAAAGTTCTAGGGTGAAAAACAAGAAAATGAAAAAAAAAAAAGAAACTTGCCAAAGGGCATTCTTAGAGATCTTAGAGTTATCTATAACATTATACATTTATCTTTAGAGAAAATAATATCAAATTCTACTGAAATTCAAATGTTTTCAGTAACATATAAAATCCCTTACCAAAATGAAATATATATTAAAATTAGAAAACTCAGAAGTATGATTAAGCAAAAGCAAAAAATTTCATGAATTAACCACTATAAATAATCGTGTATCTGACCATCCAGACTTTCTCTTTGCATATATGTGTAAATACTTCTTACAAGAATGTTATACTGTATATGCTGTTTTATAATCCTCCTCTTTCCCTTTGTAATAGATCCTTCTTTGAAACATCATTTTGAATGGCTGTGTATTTTCCATTGTATGTTTGCACCAAAATTTATTGAATTTTTTTGTTAGAAATTAAAGTAGCTACTAATTTTTTAAAAATTTAGGTTTATTTTTGCTCCTCTATGATAATTTCTTAGGATTAACCACAGAAGTAGAATTGTGTGGTCAAAGGTAATACAAAATCCTAAACCTTTTGAGAAGCATAAGCAAAGTTCCCTGTAGAAATACTGCATACTAATTAAACTCAGGACAAGAATATAAGGGAGTTTCTGTTTTATGTCACTTTTACCATACTGAGATATCTATCACAGAGAAACAGGCAGAGAAAGAGGCAGATCAAAGGTAGAGATCATATATACTTTGACGAATGTAATATGCAAAAATGTCATATCACTCTTTTCATTCATTATTGTCAGTCCGGTTAAACAAATAAATTTATGTTTATTAGTCATTTATATTTATTTTTTGAAACTTGTTTATATCTTTGTTCATGTTCTTTTTAAAAATTAATATTGATTCATAATAGTGCTTTATCTATTAATAATACACTGAAGTATTTTCTTCAGTATGTGCTTTGATGTAAATTGTGTCTATCAAATAATTTGTAAGTTTAACTCTTCTGTGTAGTCAAATCTATAGTGATTTTCCTTTAGACTTTTTATGTTTCTTTAAGAAAAATACTTTCACTCTAACATTATAGTCACAGGCAATTTTTTCCTAGTTCTTTGTGGTGTCTTATTTTTTTCCAATAAAATCCTTAGTCCATCAAAAAATTATTTTGGTATGGTGTGAGGAGGTAGATAAGGATCTACTTTAGTTTCATTTTTAAAAAATGGTTATCCATTTCTTGAAAAAAAAATTTTAATGCCTGTCCTTTTCCTACTGAGACAAAATGCCTTTTTATCACGTTAACTCTTCACTTTTTATTTTGTTAGACTGACCTTTAAAGTCTATTCCTGAAAGTATAGTCTTAATTATTGGTGCTTTAAGATATATTTAATGTCTGACAAAGCAAAGCTTCTCCATTAATTTGACATGGCTTTTAAAATTAATAGTTTTCTTTACAAAGGAAATATAATACTAGCTGTTTAAAATTTATAAAATGGATATATTAGAATAAAATAACTACCACCCAGAGATAACTACCTTTAAAACTTGAGAATTTATCCCTGCCAGTGAGTTCTCAAGGTACAGGTTCTTACCCAAATGATTTGGATTTAGCATAATCAGTTGTTTAGGGAACATATTTGCATTAAGGTACAATTGAGGATTGAGAACTAGGTGGTCTATGCAGCTTGTTGCTTTGTTTATCCTAAGTATGAGACCTAATAGTAATAAAAATGACTAGAGCTCTGCTAAAGTCAGTGCTGGTGGTTTTAGGAAAAGAATAGCCACTAAGGCTGAATATGCTCAATATTAATTTTTTTCAGCTAAACAATAGCTATTTAAAATTCATCTTATCAAAATCCTACAGGAAATATAACAGTTATAACCAAGAAACTTTTAACAACCTCCAATTTATTTCAATATTGAAATAGTTTTAAAAAAACTTTTTGACACTGTGAAGTTTTTCCTATTTATAACGGAAGTGGAAGTACATATAATTATATGTTTCTTATAATGGAATTATGGTATGTATTTTTGCTTTATACCTTACTTTTGTTAATGTAACAATCTATCTTTTATATTTATGGCACACATTTATATGCCATAAATATTTTCCACAACATGATTTTAATGGCTACATATTTTCTATATGTACCAAAATTCATTTAATCTGATATGATATTTTAAAAATATAAGATTGACAGGTTATTTTGCTCTTACAAATAATATGGCAATTAATATACCTAAGCTAAATCTTTGCCTACATATTTGATTGTGTCCATAAGAAAAATTTCTTTAATTGCTGACTGGGTCACAAGATAAGGAAATTTTAAGTCTTTTATTTCATTAAGCTTACTCACTTCTTTTATCCTTCCACCCTCCTTTCCTACGATCTATAATACTTTGCATGCATTTATTCCTCCTGATGAACTTTAGCATCATTTTGACAATTTAAACAACTACCTAATAGATATTTTTAATTAAAATTGTGTTAAATTTATTAGTTTTTTTTAAAAAAAACTTATTTCTATAAATATTCTTTCCATCCAGGAACAATGTATCTCCCTCACTTCATCTAAAAGGCACTATATTTTGGTGATACTTAAAGAAACTGATGCTTATAAGTAAGATGGAACATGAATACCCAGTCAACGTAAAGATGTTTTAGTTGGATTAATTATGAGAGAGAGAGAGAGAGAGAGAGAGAGACCCTGTCAACGGGACTGGGTTACAGTCCAGTTATTCAATCAAATTCGAATCTAGGTGTTGTTGAGGGGTATTTTGTAGATGTGATTAAAGTCCATAATCAGTTGATTTTTAAGTAAGGTTCTCCTAGACAATCTGAATATCCTGATTCCATCAGTTGAAAGGTCAAAATAGCAGGCTTGAGGCTTCCCTGGAAAGGAAGATATTCCTCTGTGGACAGCAGTTTCAGCCTGTGGCTGAGAGTTCCAGCTTGTCCTTTTTTGGCCTGCCCTATAAATTTCAGACTTGTCTAGCCAGCTCCCATAATTGAGTAAGTAAATTCCTTGCAATAAATCTCTTAATCTTAGAGGGAATGTACCTCAACATAATAAAGGTCACATATGACAAACCCACAGCTGACATCATACCATTTTTCACTCAATGGTGAAAAACTGAAAGCTTTTCCTCTAAAATCAGGAAATAGACAAGGATGTCACTCTCACCACTTTAACATAGTACTGGAAGTTCTAGCTAGAGCAATTAGACAATAAAAGGAAATAAAAGGCATCCAAATCAGAAAGAAAGAAGTAAAATTGTCCCTATTTGCAGATGAAATGATATTATATATAAAAAACCCTAAAGACTCTACCAAAAAACTGTTAGAACTAATAATAAATTCAGTAAAGTGGCAGTACACAAAATTAATACACAAAATCAGTTGTATTTCTACATATTAACAACTGCCAGAAAGAGAAATTTAAAAAAAAAACACACTTACAATAACATCAAAAAGAACAAAACACTTAGGAATAAATTTAAACAAGGAGGTGAAAGATATATACACTGAAAACAATAAGACATTGATAAAAGAAACTGAAGAAAACATAAATAAATGGAAAGTTATTCCATGCTTATGGATTGGAAGAATATTGTTAAAATGTCCATATGACCCAAGCAATCTACAGATTCAATGTAATCCTTATCAAGATTCCAATAGCATTTTTCACAGAATAGAACAAACAATACTAAAATTAGTATGGAATTACAAAAGACCCTGAAATAGCCAAAACAGTCTTGAGAAAGAAGAACAAAACTGGAAGCATCACGTGTCCTGATTTCAAATTACATTACAAAGCTCTAGGAATCAAACCAGTATGGTATCAACATAAAAACAGACACAAAGATCAGCGGAACAGAACAGAAAAAACAGACATAAATGCATGTGTACATGGTCAATTAATTTTTGACAAAGGAGTCAAGCATATGTAATGGGGGAAAGATAGTCTTTTCATTAAATGGTGTTGGAGAAACTGGATAGCCATATGCAAAAGAACGAAATTGGACCCCTATCTTACACCATACACAAAAATCAACTCACAATGGATGAATGATTTGAATATAAGACCTGAAACCATAAAATTCCTAGGAGAAAATATAGGAGGTAGCTACTTGACATTGATCTTGGCAATGATTTTTCGGATTTGACACCAAAAGCAAACAAAAGCTTGGCAAAAGGATACAAACTTTCACTTATAAGAAAAATAAAGTCTGAGGATCTAAGTAAAACATGGTGACTGTAGTTGATAACACTGTATTGTATAATTGAAATTTACTAAGGCACTAGAGTTTAAATCTTCTCACCAAGGAGGTAAAACGATAAATATGTGAGGTGATGGTTGTGTTAATTATAACTCAATGGGGGGAAATCCTTTCACATTGTATATCAAATCACCACTTTGTGCACTTTAAATATCTTACAGTTTTGTCATGTATGCCTCAATAAAGTTGAAAAGAATGCACAGCTTTAACAAAATTGTATAATATCAGTATTTTAAATTTTTATAAAATATTACCTCAGAACACCAAAGTCAAATTAATGAGAGATATATCAAAAAAATTCTCTTAATATCTCCTACTGTTCCTGTTTCTCTTGTTGAATCCTGACTAAATCATAAAGGGGTTTATTTTTTAGAACTCAGAGAATGTGTACCAGGAACCAGCCAAGAAAATTAAGCCAATTAAAAATATTAATTAACCCATCATTTAAAGATTAAGAAGCAATTTTTCTAAGGCAATATCCACCTAAGAACAACATTTTCAACTGTGTTCCTGCCCTAGTGTGTTCCCTAGGATATACTGAACTTTACATACTGACCTTCCACTCCTATAGCACACAACATCCTGGGTGTTCCATGCACTGTGCCCTGTGCTAGGCCCAGGGGTATACAGGAGAGTAAAGTATGGTGTTGGTTGTACAGAAGCCACTGACTAGTGGGAGCAAACAGAAATTTAAACAGGTAAATTTCAAATTCAGCATAGTGCTAGAAAAGAAATCATTTAAAAAGGTTTGTACAAGAACAGAGCGGCCATCTGAGGGAGTCAGGGAAGCTTCATAGAGAACCCTCTCCTGTATCTTTGATGAGTTCATGGCAATCTCCACAAATACTACTAATCCTCAACCCATCAGCCACACTGTCTGGTGTCTACCAGAAGCTTCTGTGCCTCTTTGGTAAGCACGACTAAACATCCTAAGTTTTATCCCATACCATAAAATCCTGACGTGTGTCTTTTTAAATCCTTGGAGGATTTTCATTCATGGACAAACTTCTTTATGCAAATATTCCTCTTTGGAAAATGCTCTTCATGCTCGTTGAAAAGTAAACAACATGTTTTGCTCTCCAACTGATCCTGCATGTCAAGCATCAAATATGGGTGACAGATTTCTGATTTAACAAATAGTTCTTAGTACATCAGCTTTTGCTGCAGTTACGTGAGTTTCATATTCATCACGCATCTCCCAAATACTTCCCTGCTTAGTAAAACACTCTGAGGTATAGTACATGAAGAGGACCATATAACCCCCAGCAGACTGCAGAATGAACAATCCCTTATTTAAAGATTAATGTTCTTTTAGCTGCACAACTGACTTATGGAACTGTCTATTTTTAAGTATGGAGATATGACTGAGATGCTTATATTTAAGAGACAGAAAAGGTCAAGATTTCAGTTTCCTGCTTGGTATCTATTTACTTGAACTGTGTAGGGCTTGGAATCATGAATTCTAATGAGAACAAATTCACATCTGCTGAAATCACAATTATCTGGATGTGGCTTATCCACTCTGCTGAGTATCTATAGAAGCTTACAATTTAAGCTAGTTTCTTCCTACCACCCTACGTGCTTGTCAGCTGCCTCTGTACTATGACAGCGGTTGTAAATTCAGGAATTTAAAATGACTTTAATGTTCGCATAAGCAAAATTCTAATTATCACATGAGCAAAATTCATATATAAGGCATCAAACCCAACTAAACTGTTTTTTTGTTTGTTTGTTTTTTGGGGGTTTTTTGGCCGTGCAGCGAGGCTTGTGGGATCTTAGTTCTCTGACCAGGGATTGAACCTGTGCCCCCTGCAGTGGAAGCACAGAGTGCTAACCACTGGACTGCCAGGGAAATCCCCTAAACTGTTTTTTGGACTATTTGTGACAACATTTATCTCCATTGTAATAGACTATTGAGATGTAACTTATCTTTAAGTCTAGTTCTTATCTTCAAAATAATGCAATGATCACCTGTCTGTTCAATATTAAAAACTTCCATTAAGCAGACTTTCAAAATAATCACAGGCTACTCAAACACACTGATAAATCGGCATTTTCCTCAAAATAAGATTTGTATCTGACTCACACAAAAAATTTACAAAGAGAAAGAGAAAAAAAAAAACAAAAACAAACCCCAGAATTTTAGCATTATGACAAGAACAATTCCTGAATGTACTGGTGATAGGAAACCATTGTGGGTAATTTAATTATGAAAAATACTTACATTTTAATTTAGAACCAATTTTAATCAAAAGTTTAGGAATTATAAACAAGAACAAACTACTGATAAATGCAGCAACCTGGATGAATCCCAAATGTGTTATGCTAAGTGAAAGAAGCTGGACTCAAAAAGCTACACACTATATGGTTATATTTATATGACTTCCAGGAAAGGAAAGAACTACAGGGATAAAGGACAGACGAGTGGTTGCCAGGGGTTAGGGCTGTGGGCAAAAACTGATTGCAAATTAGAAGCATGAGGTTTTGGGGGTTTTCTTGGTGACTGAATTGTTCTGTATCGTCATTGTCATGCATTTGTCATGTTTATATAACATCCCACCAAAAAGAGTGAATTATATGTACATTTTAAAACAAATTTTAAAAGGTTAGGAATTGAATCATAAAGAGAAACATACTGTTGTTATTAACAAAAAAAAAACATTACTGATAGTCAACCCAATCAAATCATATTGTTGAGTGGAAACAATTCCTATTAAGAATTTTACAAACAGTAATAATCCCAATAGTCTCTGAAACAATTCCAAACTGAGTCAAATATAGATGTGAGTACAGTGAAAAGATTATTTCCACACATTGAACTATGTAAAGTGTTTTTCTCAACCAGGTGAAAATAAATAGATCCTAAATAAACTCAAGTGTTCTCTAAGTATTTAAGAAAGAAATATCATTGCTTTTGATTAATGTAATGTCTACCCTTTATTTTTTGGTTCCATGTCAAATCTAATATGTTTTCCTAATTTCATATTCTTCTCTTTCACTTAAGACCAAATCAGTATATCTTCTACCATGTTTGGATATTTAGTTCCCAACTTTTATGATTTTATACCAGCATTTCTCAAAGTGTGAAATCACAGTCATTTACTGTGGTAAACTGAACAACAGCTCCCCCAAAATGTGCATGCCCTCATCCATGAAACCCATGAATATGTTCCACTGCATGGCAAAGAGATTCTGTAGATGTAATTAAGGTTACATATCCTAAAATAGGGAGATTATCCAGGTGGGTGCAATCTAATCACATAAGCAGACAACTTTTTTCAGGTAAGGGCCGGAAAGTTGAGGCAGAAGAGAAGGTCAAAGAGATAAGAAGCAGGACTGCTGGCACTGAAGAGGAAGCAGGCCATGAACCAGGAAGTGAAGGAGACTTCTAGACTCTGAGAATAACCCCCAGTCAACAGCCAGCAAGGAAACAGGCACTTGATCCTACAGACACATGGAAATGAGTTCTGCCAAAAACCTCAATGACTCTGAAAGTGGATATCCACCAGAGCCACACAGATAAGATCCCAGTCTTGCGATAACCTAAGCAAAAAAAACAGGTGAGGAGTCAGATCTCTCATTTACAGTATTGTGAGATAATAATAAATTTGTGTTGTTGCAAACTGCTAAATCTGTGGTAATTTGTTATGGCAGCAGTAGAAAACTAATACACCTCTGAATCATCATCTTTGTGTGATACCTGGGAATTTATAATATATGGAAGTTCTTATGAATACTCCATTTGATAATCCCTTCCTTATATCTTCCTCCTGAAATGTATTTCTTAATAACAAGTCAGGCCTAAACCATCATCCTCTGCATCTGGAAAGTCTTATGTAATTGACCATCCCAGTCTTTGATAGCTCTGCAACTGGGCACCCTGTTAGCACTTTCATAATTAAACTGTACAGTACTAATTTGTGTTAGCCATTATTTCCTACTATAAAAATATTTTGTGATAAGTTATATTTGTAGTTTATAACCACAGATTATAATTCTGTGGTTTAAGCCCTTTGAAAGTAAAACTTGGTTTTTCTATTTCTACTGAGAATATTATAAGTTACTTAATTTAGCTGTAGAATTTTATGGAAAAAATATCTAATGTGACTCAGATATTTCAAAGAAATCGAGCAAGTCCCAAGGTCAGAGAGTAGCCAGGGAAGGATTTGGAGGACTCCCAAGAAATACCATGGGATGGGCATTACCTTGGTGATTCTACCACAGTCCAGGGGCTGGCTCTCATCTTTACAAAATCAAAAACTTAATTTTGTCAGTATACTAAGAGTTCTGTTTCTTAAGGACAGCTTCATCCTATCAAGCTCACAGAGACTGAAGTATCAATAGAAAACCAGATGTTTTCCTAGTACAAGTCTTTTACCTCATTAGGTAAATTTATTCCCAGGCATTTTATTTTTTTTGATGTGATGGTAAATGGGACTGTTTCCTTAATTTCTCTTTCTGATAGTTCATTGTTAGTGTATAGAAATACAACAGTTTCTGTATATTAATTTTGTATCCTGCAACTTGACCAAATTCATTGATGAGCTCTAGTAGTTTTCTGGTGTGTCTTTAGGATTTTCTATGTGTAAGTATCATGTCATCTGCAAACAGTGACAGTTTCTTCCTTTCCAATTTGGATTCCTTCTATTTCTTTTTCTTCTCTGATTGCTGTGGCTATGGATTACTTTGTGTGATATCTACGATAAGCAGACATTTCCATGGTCTTAACTAATTCACAAGCTACACGGGATAAATGTTTGGTGAGCTCCGACTCAAAACAAGAGAATTTCAGTATATTTCTGAAACGAAGAATGGTGTGTGGCTTTGATAAACCGATGTATCCATCTCTACAACAGAGGTGTTTACCTGATGCAAATGCCTAGTTGTGAAATTTCTAGGTTTTATACTTTAATTTTCTTTCTCAATTCCCAATTGTAATTAATACATACTTTTAGTATGTATGTCAATACTTTCATCAAGTTTCGTCTGATGGCCACTTTATTCTTTTGTCTAGATTTTACCATTTAACTTCCAATGAATGATTTTGTTTACAATTTTGTGAGAAAAGTGACCTTGCTGTAAATACCATGTATTCTCTACCATATTAAAAAAATAAAAACAAGGAGTTTGAAATAATAAGTAATTTGATCCATAATTAATTTTAAAATAAGGTCTCATCATAAACTCAATAGTCTTTCTGTTGCTGTAGTTTTGATTTACAATGTCTAAATCTTACTATTTTAAACTTGTTTTGAAAAGGTTTGCTCATTCTGATTTAATTTTGACTTATCCAAAATGTGTTCTTGACGAGTCATCATACTTCTGCCACTATGTTTTGCACCTTTCACTCTTATAGAGATATTATAAATGTGTATCATGCATCTCTCACATCTACTAAAGAAATAAATATTTTGGCAATATGGAAAAGAAAAAACATAATAAATTATCATTTTTGGTATTTAAGAAAACTCTCCTATCCCCCAAACTCACCTGTACTGCTGTTTTTGTTGTGTTTTGGTTTTTTTTTAAGACAATAATAGTTAAGATTTACAAACACCAGGAAGGTATATTGCCTGTAATCCTCAGAAGACAAGTGTAAGCAGGTATTATTTCTATTTTTTTTGGAAGACAAAGGAGAGGCTTGTGGACAATAACTGACCCAAGGGTACACAGTTATCTGAACAGGGATTTTTAACTCTGATGTTTCTGACATAAAATATGTTTTTCTTGCCAAGACTCCATGCTGCATCAGGATCCAAGTACCTCTTAATAAACAGCACATAGAGATGTAGTAACCACAATCCACCATTACAGATTATAGTAACCACCATTCTAGGATTATACCCTTTCATAGCTGAAAGGGGCCTTAGGGATTACCTCCAGCCCAAATCTCTGAAAGCCATCCCTGTTAGTAGACAGTTATTTTTTAAAAAAATCTCAATAGCATAGCAATATGATTCCATTGCTCTGATTCCATTTTAGAGCAACACAATATGAAAAAGAATTGTTTAACAATGTGAAATTCTGTCTCTCTGAAGCATCCCCTGTTAGCTTCCTGGTTTGCCCTTTGGAGTTCCATAGGCTAAATGTACTCCCACTTCCTTTGTATCAGTAATGTTTAATTAGGTAACCCCCCCATCTCCCCAGTCTCTTCAACTATAATTAATATGAAGTAGTTTTCCTTCCCTACAAAGAATTATTTAAATGTGGGGCCCAGAACTGAACATTCAGCTGCTGAGGTTGTCTGACAAGTACAGATGGTACTGAAAAAACTACTCCAGGCCTGTTACAATAATCCTAACTTTCTTACTTTTCTTAGCATACATGTCACACTATTTGCTCATATTAAGTTTGTGCTCACCCCATGACTCTAAATACATACCTGTATGCTTATCTCTCTTAAATGCCATTCATTTTTTTTATCAGCTCACAGTTCAGGCCTTTTGAAATTACAGGAAGTCTTTGCAGATAGCATGGGACTATAAAATGACTGTGCACCATGAAACTGTGCAAAGTGGTCTTAATAATCAATGGAGAAAACTGCAATTGTCTCATGACCTTTAAAATTCTTTGCCAAAACATTAAAAACTCTATTACTGACAGATATAAATGTACAAAGAAATGAAAGATGGTGAAAGTAATATTTATTTACTACACTGTAATTTAAAACATTAGAAACATTGAGAATTAAGGGTTGCTGTTGCTGATAAAAATCTCAATTTGAGCAGCGCTTGCTGCCTTCTCCTTACATTATTTATGATATTGAATGAGTATCTTTGCTATATCTTGCAGATCATACTTCTAAGTTTGGATCAGCCAGCAACATTTTATCTTTTGTGCTTTCAGTGTGGCAAATTATCTCTAAGAGTTCCTTTAAAGTGGAGTTTTTTGTCAGCATCACTTCTGGGACACAGTCATCCTTTCTGTCACTTTCCTCAATGATGTCTATAAGTTCACCTTCACTAAGTTCCTGGGGCTGCATATCTACAGTCTCTTGAATGGCGGCAGCATCAACATTCCCATGGTCAGCTATTTCTCCTATAACTCCATGTATGTTTGATTCAAATTTCACTTCTAGCATGATCATTTTTCATATATTTGGTGCACTTTCATCTTCGTTGGTCCATGCCCACATGTGATTATCCATTTTGTATTGATAAAATGGCACATGGATTTATCATTAGGAGACAAGAAGGCAACACAACTACACATCTTGCTATCTGGGCTTGACCTGAATAACAGAAGCAGAGTGAGCAATCACTGACAAACTTCTAAAGCAGTAATATAATTGGTCACTGATCAAGACGTGCATCTGTTATTTACTTAGTGATTTGTAGACTGAACAGCTACTAGCAAAGTTTGTACTTTATGCAGCTAGTCACAGTCTATAGATTGTGGTAACAGAAATTTCAATTGCTACAAATGCCATTTAACCAAACCATGGTAACAAAAATTTGTGCACATTGGAACTGTGCAAAGCAAGGATTGTCTGTATTCTGCTATCCGGAGAAGTGCTATTTCTGTCTGGGCACTGTATTTCCACCTAAATTACAGATAAAAATGCAGAACACGACAGACTCGAGTACAGAGTTCTGTAGTATGGCACAAATCTCCACTCTCTATTAAATACAGATCAGTGCAAATTCCCATTTTAGTTACAAAGGGAGAGAAAGCATGCCAACTGCTCAAACAGAGACATATGATCATTCTGAATCAAAAGGGAAAGGCAATTATTTTGGTAACTTTTACTGTTAGTGAAACCATGCATAATACAGGATCGCTCCCTTTTAAAATGCTTCCATGTAATGTACAAAATAATTTATTTTAGATTTTTGAAAAACACCGATATCAATCTTACTGTTATTGTCTCCAAGATCTACCTTTTGAAATTTCCTAATCATATGCTCTTTCTCATATCCATTTTCTCTGAATACTAAGCCCTGCTGGGTTGCTTACTAAAAATGTGACCTTGAGAATGTCACTCTTTGAGTCTTTACTTACTTCTCTGTAAAGCAGTATAATATACATTCTCAGTTGCCACACTGGGTCATTAAAACTATCAAATAAAATTAAGTATATGAAATCACAAACTACAAAGTACTATATAAAGTTTTTTTTTTTTAAGATTTTTTGATGTGGACCATTTTTAAAGTCTTTATTGAATTTGTTACAATATTGGTTCTGTTTTATGTTTTCTGTGTTTTTGGCCCCGAGGCACGTGGGATCTTAGCTCCCCAACCACGGATCGAACCCACACCCCCTGCGCTGGAAGCGCGGAGTCTTAACCACTGGACGGCCAGGGAAGTCCCAAAGTACTATATAAAGTTAAGGTGTAATTTTCCTATGGTGGAATTCTACTAGAACTAGAGAATTGGATACATTTAAAGCATCCAGGGAGAAACTCTTACTTATTCCTCACCGATCAAGAGATGCAGTTTCACTTTATCCATGTTTGTTCTGTCTTTTCCTATATAAACATCAATTTCCTTGATTCAGAAATTAGAAGCAAAATAGAAGTTAAATACTTCGCTTTCTTTGTTCATCTGTTAATATTATTCAATCTTCCTGAAACAGTGAATCTATAATGTTCTAAACATAGCCTAAAATTTTATTTCTTGCCCTTAGTTTATTTTGAAATCTTTAGCTTTTTCTGCACTTTAATCTTCACTCCACTACTAATAGTCTCAATGGCCTTGCTTGAGCATATTTTCCTCCTATTACATACACGCCTTCCTTTCAACGTTAACTCACCAGAGAACTCCCTTTATTTCAGACTTGACTTATATCTTGAATTATATCTTCTATCTTTTTAGAGGCTCTGGCCAGGGAATGACGTATTTCTTTTTCCGAATCATTTTGACAGTTTGATTTTCTAACATCTAAAATTCTTATATTGTGTGCCATCCTCGCTTTTACAAACAGTTTGCTCTCAATTAGCTGTATTCATTTCATCAGCAAGCACTATAGAGCCATCTGAACAGGGACTGCTATTTTGGATTTCCTACTTCAGCTGACGGGGTCTGAAATCAAATCTACCCTGGCTTCTCCAGATTAAATGACACTGAAACACTCTAATATCCTGCATTTCACCCTGTATTTAACAAATCCATCTGGGGATAACTTGTCCTTTCTTAATGCCTTACATTAGAACACTTTCCTCCTTCTTAATGCATGAAGGGTATTGCTTTGCAGGTTGACCTCTTTAGTGGATGTTGGAGCAGACTCCAAAATGCCAGCTGAATCTTACAGGCTCACAAAAAGTCAAGATGATGTAAGATGTCTCACAATACACATCTCTGAATTAAAGGCAAAATCACAGTTGTATCCTTGATTCTCATGGAGGAGGAGAGGCTGAAACTGGAAAGGGACAAGTGTGAAATGTGACAAGGAGAAAAGTTTTCAATTTAACCTGTATGTCTGTTCAAAATATACCCCCTTTTGAGACAGAAAGGACAGGTGCCTGACACAGTTTCTACCTGCCCAACTGAGTATGACAGTATCAATTAAATCTTCTAAAATTCTGCACTCATGTCCTACTAGTCTCAGTCACTTCTGTCTTACCACATGGCCCACAGAGCACCGTACTGCTGAGAAAGGAGTCCTGATACCCATAAGACACACACTTTAGGAAACTGATGATCCATTGGAAGTGACCAGAGAAAATACTCTCACTTTGAAGCTGAGAAAACTGAAATAACCAAATTTTAAGTAATTTTTCTCAAGACCACACTGCCTACTAACAGCAAAGCCAGGTCTGCAACCAGTCTACTAACTCACATTCCAGTAATCTCTTCTCATTCCTATAAATCTTGCTCTCAGATTTATTGACAGTAGCTACGTGGTCTAAATTGTTGTTCTGTTGATATATGGGTCCTTTCTTCCCCGAAGGCATCTTAATTGCTTCCTGCTTTTATTAACTTGGTATATCAGACGATCATCAAAACACTTAAATGTGTAAATGATTGACCTGCTCCCCAGAGAGACAGGAAGAGGGCAGCACTACTCCCATCTGCCTGAGCAATTGGCACTAAATGTGCAAGAGGATTGAGGGAGAAGGACAGGTCTGCATTTATTCCTAAAAGTCCATGACCTTTGCAATGAAATTCCTGAACCAGTAAACACATCTACCTCAAGATGGAAATTTAGAAATGCATTTCACAGATAACTGTAGATATTTTGGGGTCAGAGAAAGGGAAACGAGCATTCATGAATAGAATGTGAATTGGTGACACACGCGATAAATTCTAATGTCATGTTCACATAACCAAAGGAAATTTTAAATCAGGGTTTGATATTTAGTATTATTTTTATATAGGCCTAATTATTGTCTGAAATAGGTGTTTTATTCTTTAGCCACAAGCCTACCAGTTCATCCACTGTCAAGTTAATTTTGCTAGAAGATATATTTAGATTTTTATTCATAAAATGATAGTGTATTGTCATTAATTTCATAGCACTCAGAAGAACCTGCATCTACCTGGTGGCAGCTTTTCCTGAGAGTACTGAGTTGGCAAGCTTAGCCAGAATTAACAAACTTGTTGGGGATTGTCAGGCACTTTCCTTAAAATTAAGTATTATGTAATGACTGTCTCATGTATGGTCTGTTCTGAGCCCTTTAGCTACTGATATCAAAACAGGCTTCCCATAAAAATATTAAAAAAATCAAAAATTTACTAAAATCTTTCAGAATGTTTTAAATATAGAATAAATGTTATGGGGGTCCCAAACAATATAGTCATTCTATTTTTTTAAATTAACTCAATACTTCTCTATATTATTTAAAAAATTTTTAAGTTTCCTTAAGAAACAACATTATTGGAAAATGGACTAGCATCTATGTGCAGGTCTTAACATAAAACACTATTTCCCAGACTTCTCTAGCCCAAATTATTCTGCAAGCCACCAGAAAGGGTCATTTTCTACAGAACAACCCAGGAGTGAGGCAGAGGAAGGGATGAAGATGAAAGGTTGCTAAGTCAAAACCCAGCTGCTTCATATGCGGTAGAGGAAAAGAACAGCCTAAGAGAATTAAAGATGATGGAATGCTAATCTTTTCCATCTGAATTTCCAGGTTGTGAGTGATCATTTTATTCTCTGTTCCTCTTTGGAAGTACATATCCAGCTTCTCCTTTCCTACAGGATTTCTTTACTTAAAAATGGCTAAGGCTCCCCATCACCCATAAGATAAAATCCCATTCCCTTAGCAGAATATACAAGATCTTCGCATTTTCTCAGCCTCTGCACTTGTTGCCAATATTCCCCACAATGGATCCCATGCCCTACAATTCTTTCAGGGACCGTGCTATCCCCCCCTTTCCCATTTGGTAGGCTATTCCTCACACTTTAAGTGTCAGCAACCTTTTCAGTTCAACTTGCAGGATCCTTCCTGGGAAGCCAATTGCTCCTTTCTTTGCGGCGCCAAGGCACCTTGTTCACAGCTCTACTAGGACTTACCACCTCCCTGAAGTCACCTGCCACCCACTAGACTGTGCACACCTTCACTTCTGTCACTCAGAGTAGTGACTATCTCATAATAAGGACCTAACTCAATGTACATTTGTTGGAAAAAAAAAAAAAAAAGCAAGTGCACACACAATTTAAAAAAATTTAAAAAGCTGTTTCAATTGAATAATTTAAATACATATAATTTCTTAATTGTTTCCATCTTAGAGTGTTTAATGGAAATTTAAATTTTCCTTCAACTAATAGACAGTTGTTAAATTCTACAGAGTAGAAGACTATTAAGGAAATCAAGAACCTCAACTATTTTTGCTGCATATTTTAATCTGATGTTAAAGAGGATTATAGTTGGTCCAAAACCTTTCAATATAATGTTTAATTCTCAGCAGCACTTAAAATATAATTTGTTTTTAAATACATTAGATGTGTGTTAATCTGTGGGGAAAAAATGATACTGTTGGCATATTATCAATATCATACTACGATTTTTAGTTAGAGACCACTGGAAAGGTATTCCTGAACAGTTACAATATTAAACAGTTCTTCAATTTCTTATTTTATCTCTGGTAGCATTTTCACCAATGGTACAAAGTTCTCTGGAAGCCATATGTTTTTAAATGTTGTTATTATTCATTATTATTGCTAGGAATACCGTCTTTCCCAGAAAATAAAGTTCAACTTTTATTTACACACAGAAATTATTATTACTACAGAATACGCTTTTCTCAATATCAATTCTTCTCTCAAATGGTTACTGCTAACTTATATGGTCAGTCTGAAAAGAATGAACAGACAATTGACTCAGTTCTTATTAATATATAGCTATAGAATCTTCTCGAACTTCCTTTCCTGGACAGGAATATTTAACAATACTATAGTGTAGAGAAGGTACTTAGCAGGATGTATACATATGGCTAGAAAAACAATGAGAGGTATATGACAAATTTCTAAACATGAGCCATGATTGCTGTTTTTAGAGTTGTAACGGCTCATAGCCATATTTGACTCTGACTGCTTCAGCAGCTGGTATGTATTGGCTATGGTAACCTCACAGAAACTGCAGGAACTTGGCTCTATTAAATACAGTTCAGGTCCATACCATCAAATAAAATAGTACAGAGATATGACCACCAAATTCATACTTATTTGTGTAACCTTGACTGAAAAAAGATTCCTCTGTGCTCCCTCATCCTTAGGCTTCCCAGGAGAGACCTAGTTTATGCCTCTTGTTCTGGTGTAATGATTAACAGAGTTCCTTGTGTACACCTTATAGTCACCTAGTCATCCCCCTTGTAAATGGAGCACTCAACTCCAGAAAGGATGTGGTACAAGAGGAAGAGGACACCAGCTTAGCCATTTCAATCAAATATATATTTTTGCTTAATGTCACAACCAGATTCCTCCATACTCTCAGGGAGCTAGTTTGCAATTAATATACAGTTGAGCACCTTTGCACCTAGTACAAATCTAGACATTGTTTGTATCTTAGCTTAATTTAAAGTTCTTTTAACATGACTACCACATCATTTAGCTTAATCAGTTGAGCACCTGAATATGATAAAATAAAGCAAGTGAAAACATTGTAGAACTGGAAAGCAGTGACCAAAAATTACACTCACTTCCATGAGAACACATCATTTCAACCTCTCTCTAAAGACTTCTTAATTGAATCTATCAGTTCTAAATCCTGAAACAATTGAAAATGTAAAACGATCTTTGAAGAAGAATAAATCATTTTCTTTTGATATTCACCAGTACTGAATCTCTTTCTCAATTGATACATACCAAGAAACAACACTGTCCTGAGGCCAATTCAGCAGTCACCTGGTAGATGACCTAGTGATGGGCTAGTGAGATAAGGAAGAAGATGATGGGAGGTATGGGGAGTATGAAGTAAAATGTAGTACTTCCTAGAAAAGTGCCAAGAAAATACCTTGGATTTCTGAAATAGAACTAACAAAGTAAATTTTCATTTTAAAAGTATAATTTAGAATGTCAATCATCTGAAAGCAATCACCAGATTTTTCTGCTTTGAAAGACTCAGAGTCTTTTATCATATTAAAACATATAAATACATAGTTCACTGCATATAAATTTAACTAGCATAAATTGACTTGGGGAAAAATCAGCAAAATACTTTTCATGTCTGTTTCACATAATAATTTGCCTATTTAATCAGTAGTTAGTGACCTCTTCCTTTTAATTAGCAAGTTGTTGTGTGCAACTGTGAATTCATTATTTGTAGGGAATGTGATTTTATAATTATTTTTCATGACGTTTCAAAGCAACAGCACTTCAAAGTAATAACACAATTCAAGTGCTTTTTAACATCATACATGTAGAGCATAAATAACAAACAAAAGTCAGCATGCCATCAAACATGTTCTTGAGAAGAGGGAAAGAATACCATTTATCTGCAGGATCAGTTTGGCTGAGAGTGTAAATCTGTTGAGACAAATCAATGCAGGCTAAAGATCTGAATAGAGCACATCTTTATCCAATGTACAAAAATTGAAGTTTTCAATCTATTTTTCTCTCCTTTTATTAAATAACAGAACACTTTTATTAAACAAAATATTAGTTGGAAGCCTAAATGTTATCTCCATTTAAGCAAGGAGATGTCCTAGAAATAAAGGGAGGAGAAGGAATTCCAATGCCAGCCCTCATTCTTCCCTCTCCCTCCTAAATGCTATCCCTCCTCATACAGGACTAAAATAACATAGAAAACAAAAGAACAGGAAAGAAGGGAACTTGGCTCAGCTATCTACTCTATGTTATTTTAAATAATTTGTCGTATGAAGAAAGATTCCTTTAAAAGGCTAGGGTTTCAAAAAATAAAATCTGCAGCTGCTATACATGGAAACCAAAAGAAACTCTCTAATTAAGAGTATTAATGATAAAGTGTTGCCCTGAGTCATCTTTCTGATTTATATGTTTAAATTCAAATGATTTCAAATTAGACATTAACTGATAGCAGGTTTGTTTGTTACTAAATATAGTTACTCGACTAGATTTGAGTAGATCTTATGTTATCTGTGCTAACAGGTGCACAGAAGAGAAAATGAAAAGGATTAAATAACACTTTAGGAACATCTGGGTAGGATATTTAACTTGTTTCCCCCACAAAGTAGTCTGATTGCCTTTTATCTTCACTTCCAATTTTTATTATGATCTGTTGGTATAAAAGTCATGTATGCAGCACAACAATTTAAAGCTATGTTACATATGGGATATTTAAAATTGGCAACTTTCAGTAATGTATTCACTGCATAGGTTACACATGTTAAAAAGTGTTTACTGGCAATTAAAAAGTGTTTACTGGCAATTTCCAAACTCATTTTCAGTGAAATGATCTGCAAGATGAAAATACTGAGGTTATTATAAGATGAAGCTTTGTCCTTTTTTCTATTACTAATACTGAGTCACACAATGGAAACATTCCTAAGTCAAAAACAAAAACAAAAACAAAAACCCTTCGGATACACACAAAATACGTACTTCGGATGTACTACAAATATGGTGTCTGATTGGGGAATATTTTAAATAAGCCACTATAATTCTGGAAATAGAAAATTCATAAGCTACGTCCTAATCTATTTAAAGAAACTTGGTGAATTTAGCAGATGTTTGAACAGTCTAACAAGGTCAAGATGAGAAGGAAGACCACTGTAATAAGTAGGCACTTGTTTTTGTTACTTTAATGACGCATTTGGTGGTTGTTACTAATTTCATTTAAATGCTAGCATTCTACATATGGTACAGTAATATTTATATTATGTAATTGTGGGGAGCTCTGCTTATGCCCCACTTTTCTCACCAAAGTATAAAAAAACATAACTTCCTCTTGCTCATTTAAATATACTTCCCTGGATTTTACACTACAAAGTAAAGGAGACTACCAGCATTCTCCAAATAAATTGCTTCTAAACACATGAGCTTGGGGTTGCCAGAAGAGTCTCAGTTCACTGAAATATGTTAGTTGTAGTTGACACTTAGTGTTTCTGCCCGGATCATCAGAAACACATTAATCAGGATAAACATTCAGATACTTCCCCCACATTTCTCCTATAGCTTTAGCTTTTAATGTCAATTAGTAAAGCAAGAAACACATACTAGAAGGAAAGTAAAAGAAATTAGAGAACAGTTTATTAAACACTTGCTTGTAATCTAATTGACCTCCAGAATGTGACCTATACAAGTTATCAGCAAAATTAGAATGAAATATAGATTCCTAACAGGAGAAAAGCTAAATTAATTACTTTAAGAACAATCCAAAAAGAAAAAAAAAGAACAATCCATTCAGTGAACTTATGAACCCTTGCTGCTAGTTAACCTCTTTCTAGACTCTCAAGCCTTTATTTCCTTCTGCACTCTTTTCTACCCCTTTGCAGGAGGTGAATTCAGCTTTCAGTTCCTTCCTTTCTCTTCTTCTTTTTTCTTTTTTTAATTCATTTTCTTTGGAATGAATTACTTCCATCACCTTCTCTGTTCCTA